>NW_006800302.1:449717-535978 GCF_000485575.1 Poecilia formosa | reverse complement strand
CACAGAGGCCTCGAAACGTAATCTCTCACCAGGGTAAAGGAAGCAGGAATGCTCAGCGTGGATTCATTTACAAATTAGCATGTTGAGTCGACAACAGCGGCGGTGTCGGGTGGTGAATGTTTAACATGAGTTTGAGTTACTTTTCAGCAAACGTTTGGAATTAGAAACGCAGATTTCCCTGAAAACGTATGCACCCGTTTTCCTTCACAGATGGAGAGTATCTGACATTCACCAGATATGAGCCCATAGGAGTTTGTGGACAAATTATCCCCGTGAGTATAAGCCTTTCTTCAAGTGACACACACAACAAAAACAAAAAAGGGAAAAGAGGCAGATAAGAAAGAGCTGGCTCAGTATGAAAGAGAAACTGGATGGTTTATTGGATTACGTTCTGATTTTCCAGTAATTCCCTGACAGTCATTGTTTATTTGGGTTAAACCCACTCAGCGAGCCCCCCTGCTCCCCGCACGATGACTGTGCCAGTGAGGTTGAGTAATGATAAATGAGAAGTGAGAAGAGAAGGGATTTCACGTGTTGGGAGAGAGAGTGATGAGAAAGGAGGAGAAGATGAAGGAGAAAGAGACACTGCTGATTGTGCAAGAGAGCAGAAAGCCTGTGGTTCTGCCCCCCAGCCCCATGGGCTCCTCCGTAAGGCAGAAATAACACAGGCCTGCGTGTCGTACAGCGATACGGCTCCGTTGCACATGTGTTGCAATTTCCCGACTTTCTCAGAATGCTGTGGGAAGAGAAAACACTGTACCAGTGCCTAGAACATTTTCTCACTTGACTATGTTTAGACAGAATGAAAATGAGAGTAAGTGACTTAAGAGCGATGAGTTATTGAACTTGACTTGTGACCACCCAGTGTGTCAGTTGCATGATTTTTCCCGTGTGTGTGTGTGTGTGTGCGTGTGCGTGTGTGTATGTGTGTGTGTGTGTGTGCGTGTGCGTGTGTGTGTGTGTGCAGTGGAACTTCCCTCTGATGATGACGGCGTGGAAGCTGGCCCCGGCGGTCGCCTGTGGAAACACCGTCGTCCTAAAACCGGCCGAGCAGACGCCCCTCACCTGCCTCTACATAGCGGCTCTCACCAAGGAGGTAAATCTTACAGATGTATTACGTCTAAAACTCACATTTTGCTTGTTTTTGTTTTTTCTACTTTGGTCTCAACTGTTTCTGAAAACATTCCAAAAACCTTAAAAAACAACAACAACAAAGCTACGTTAATGTTTTTTTGGTGTCAGGAAAACAAGCCGTTTTCTAAAAGCTCCTGTTTGTTAAGTCACATTCTAGGTTGCTGGGTTACAGGGAACTGCCCCGTAACCTAGCAACCTAGGCACCCCAGCCCTGTTACCTAGCAACGAATTGGAACTCGAGCAGATTTGGTTTAAGCTTGTTTAACTGCTGTATTCTCACTACGATGGCTGTCCCATTATTGAAAAAAATTATATATTGGGTATTGTTATAACTTGCCCGATCCATAAGGGCAGATCTACTCGGTCTAATTCATGCTTTATAATTTATTTGACAACATATTTACAGTTCCTAATTGACCATTTGAAATGAGGTTTGTTGTAGTTTATTTTTACACAGTCGATTTATTGTTCTTGTCAGTTTCTGTTTCTTTATTGTCTGTTTTGACACTAGCTGTTGTACTCCTAATTGCACTGACTGCACAAATTTATGTAATTTTTTACATGTCTGTGCAGATATTGGTGTATTTAAGCGTGCTGTACTGGTGCAGAGTAGTCTGGGAATTCAAGGATTTTAATACAAAGTTTAGTGGAAGGAAGAAAAAGGTGATCAAGGAACAGTTATTGAGGCCTGTAAAGAATACTACAAGGGTCGATTGCTATATCTCCATCACTAAGGCTCTTGTAACAGATTTGCTTAGAGTCACTAGTTTTATACATTTTGAACGTTAAGAACAGGATAGATGGCAGTGAAATATCTCTCAGTAAATTTCTAATTTAGGCTTACAGATTGTGGAGACTCAAAAACTCTGCTAAAGTTGTTCTGCATTAGGGTTTTTGAACTATTAGTGGCCGTTTGCTCAAATGAATATTTTCAAAAGCAGGAGAAATAGTTATATTCTCATATAAATACTGTGAAAAAGTATTGATCCATTCCAAGTTTATTTAATATTTACCTCCAAGCAGCGTAACTTTCTTGTAATCATTTGATTCAAGTTTACTTAAAGCTTTTGACGCTCTCTTAAAGTCGTGTCAAAACATTTTGTCAGATTTTAGCTGCTTCGTCTTTTTACTTCCTGTCAGTCATTCTTACAATAACAATATTCTCTACAGAGTTTAAAAGTTAATTAGAAAGAGGAGATTAGACTTAAAACTTTAAACAGTAGATGAACTGAACAAGTACTGCAAAGATTATCCTCCTTTAGTTGATCATCTACTGAATGTGCAGCAAACTGAATGGTTCTATCTATAGTTGGCATATCATAAACAGGCTGCAAAAAATAAAGAGTCAAATTTAATTAAATATCTTTGCCAAGTTGTTGTTGTATTTGTAGGCACAACAATTGTTTATCTATCAACTTGAGGAGTCTTTAAATGCCTGAATAGGTCAGAGTTAACTGACGATTATTCAGAAATGGGACGGAAAACAAGGTAAAGTAAGAGACAATGTCCAAACAAAAACGTCCAAACACTTCCAAAAGGTCTGGAGAACTACAGATTTATAGTATTTTAACAGAAGATTAGAAAGTTGGGAAGCAAAATAAAACTATGGCGGTCTGAATAATCGCCTCTCTTTAATTGCAAAGAGAGTTGATTACTTAGCTTAAAAGGAAATGAACTTGGAGACCCGCTTGTTATTTCACAGATTTAACCTGAAGTCTGGCATAATATAAATGCTGACAGTTCACACGAAAGCGCTGACACACCAAATAAAAGATCTAAAGTGTTATCTCATTGTAATACCCTCAGTTCTGCTAAGAGAGTCGAGTCAACAGAAAGAATGATTAAGAACACTAACAAATGTGTTTTTCATTTCAAACCAGTAGTGTGTGGTGAACGGGCTGCAGAGTGCAGCTGTGCAGATATTTCCCTGCTCTTCAGATTCAATCTTCTGAGCCGTCTGGACAGAATAGAAATAAACACGTGTGTAAGTTAAACAGCACATGAACAATGGAGGCTCACATTACGATCCAGTCCCACTCAGTTATGTGCAAATGTAAGTGTCCACATCCGCTCTCGTTTCCCGTGTGTCCTCCAAGGCTGCGCCTCTTTCTGGAGACTATCTGTCTGTGGCCCTCTTGTCTGTGATGCTCCCCCTGTTTTCTAGTCATGGGCAGGTTGGGCCGGGTCCGGATTCCCCCCACGCCGCCTGCAGTTTTGCTTGGCTCTGCTGTCATCTCCGCTAAAGCTTGTTTCCTCTCATATTGTTTTGACAGGCCGGGTTTCCACCGGGAGTCATCAATATTTTGCCAGGATACGGTCCAACAGCAGGAGCTGCGATTGCTTCGCACATGGGCATAGACAAAGTGGCTTTCACGGGATCAACCGAGGTACGTGTTTGTCAGGTCTGCAGCTGCTGCTTGCTTTTGTCACGGAGAACAAGTGACACAGTGACCAACATGTGCAGAGCATAAGGAGCAGGCCGGGTAATTAGGGGATGTTGTGTGCACAGTCTTAATAACAAACAAATGGGGGCTTACATAAGTTGCATGGCCTGTCATTAATTCCCGTGACAAGGCTTTGATTTTATCTACCACACATGCACGTATAGTTAAGACCAGATATATGTACATACGCTGTGTAAAAAGTCACTTAACGTTGTTCTTCCTGCTGTCAGACTAAACGTTTTCCACTTTTGGATAGTTAGGAAGAAAGATTGTATTTCTTTTTTTTCTAAATACAAGAATAATCAGAGTGAGAAAGAGAGAGAGCTTTTTTGAACATTTTTAAAAACTTTCCTGGAAGTCAGAATTTCACACACATTCCCTTCTTAATTGGTAAAGATTTCTCTTGAATGTCAAACTTTCTGGACTTCCTTCTACCACTGCTGCTATTGCTGAGTCAGGTGTGCAGGCCACCTTGATCACACACACCTTAAAGCAGGGGTCACCAACTCCAGTCCTCGAGGGCTACCATCCTGTAACTTTTAGATGTGTCTCTGCTCAAACACACCTGGATCAAATAAACTGCTCGTTTCCAGCCTATTGCAGAGAGGAATGAATGCTGGTGAGGGAATTCAGACATTTTGGAGCAGAGGTGAATCTAAAAGTTGCACGATGGTAGCCCTCGAGGACTGGAGTTGGTGACCCCTGCCTTAAATGTTTCTGTGGGACTAAGACAGAGGCTTTGTGATGGTTACGCCAACAGGGTTTCCCCCAGATAACTTGCTTTGCCCAGTGGTAGGAGGGGTAGGGCCGATATCCAGCAGCCACTGTGTCTAGAGTTATAAATGTTTAAAGTTGACAGGAAATTTGAGAACATGACTCGGTAAATATGTGCTATTGTAAGACATTATTAACAATACATGAACAATCAACTTTAAAATAAAAAAAGACAAACATAAATAAATACACATTTTTTGCACTTCAGTTGTTTCGTCCTAACTTAAGTGCCGCTTTATTTGCTGAAGCGGTCTGTTGTTGTGTAGACCGGTAAAATTAACGTCTCTTTAAGTGATCACATAGTGACCATGTGATTCCAACCATTTCACATAAAAGATTCTTTAATGCTGTTAAGGAGTCTAATACATAAACAAATGACGCTTAGCCTGGTGGGGACTCAAGTAAAGCCTGGTGGCCCGCCAGGCTTATGACACTCTGAGGGAAACCCTGATTACAATATTGACTGTTTATTTGGCGATGTGACTTTGGTCCATTTGGAAGACCCATTTGTGCAACTACTGAAGGTTTTGCTTCAGGAGTTCTGAATATGTGTTTTTCCTAATAACTGCATATATTTTGTGAAGAGCTCCAGTATAGCAACACAACATGATGCTGCCACTCCCTACTTTACATTTGGAGTCGTATTCCCAGGATTGGGAGCTTCCTTCTGTCTTCTACTAATGTAATAATGGCCATTATGGCCTTTCCTTCAAGAAAACTCTCCAAAAATTGTACTTCTTTGTCAATGAGTACATTTGCAAACCTCAATCAGGGTTCTTCTGTTGTTTTTGAGGTAGTGGGGTCGTTCTTTCAGTCCATTTCACTTCTTATTTCTCAAACTACAATGACTCTCTCTTACAAGAACTTCAGTCAGCATCTACAAAAATGTCTCTGCTTTTGTTATTTGATCGATACACACATTTAAACCAAAACATCTGTGGGACACAGAACTCGTCTGTTTTCTGAATCCTATGATAATTGTGGATTTTCATTTTTGTTTATGCATGTATTTAATTACATGGCTATGAATGTAACACGGACAAAAGGTCTTTCTGATATCTTTGCAGTTTCCTTTAGATTTTCTCATGTCACACAATGAAGTGTTGAGGAGGTTGCAATAAAATTCATCCGTAGGTGTTAATGTTGTGAATTACTCTAAGTCAGCTTCTGAACATGAAGAAGACAATAAAAAAAGCTATTTAAAAACTCCGGCATTTCATGCATAATAATAGCTTTGCATCCATAACAGTAAACGTCGTGTCTGATTTTGTGAGAAAAAGTGTCCTATATGTCCTTCTACGTAAATATCTGTTATTGCATTTGCGTTTAGATAAGAATGCAAACATGTTTCTGCGCTCCGGTCTCTTTCATGTTAACATCTTCCTCCTTTATCTAGCCGGATCTAAAGCGCATAAAGCTCAGCTTGCCTTGCAGAACCGGGAAGCAGCTAAAACAAAGTAAAAGGACACATACCATTTTAGGTGTTGAGTGTTGTGGTCTGAACGCATTCCTGCGGCAGACAGCAGAGAGACACCAAATAACCTCTGCAGATCATTTATAAACATCTGTCATTTACCTCCTCTGTTCCAACCATTCGCAGCAAAGCAAAAGCAGAATATATAACAAGATGTTTTTAACAAGTCTCTCTGGAAAGTGAACAAAGCTTCCTGTGACTCATTTATGTTGTTGCTGTAAGCAGCATCTGATAAGCTCCCGCAGGCTCAGACATAATACTTCACTGTCTGGAGCCACATAGGCAGTGAAACTGAAATTCAGCCGACCAGAGACAGATAAATGTTGAAAACCTCTCTGCAGTTAAAGTTTTATTTAAGTTACTGACCCAAACAGCGTCCACGCTGAAAGTCATTTAGTTTGCATTGAAGACTTTGGATTAATGAGTTAAAACAACATTTAATCTCCCTTTGGGATCAATAACGTGTTCCTGAGTTTGAATTATTGCATCCTGTCGAGATTTTCTTGTGGCTCCTAAACTAAGAGCAAGTAGAAAATCACGTTCGAGGGATCAAAATTCACAGATTTCTTTACACAAATATGACCATAGAAGAGTTACTTTTGATTGAAAATGTTTAAGACCAGTTCCATTTGGGAATTAACCACGTTCATTGACTTTTCACTTTATAATGAAAAGACGACGAGAGAAAAGAAAATATCATCACTTCAATTTCTATTAATTCTATTTCGTTTGATTCTATAAGTTAATTTCCCATTTGTGGACGAGGAACAAAGAAGGTTTCAGCTGTTCATCAACAAATCAAAATCTAATTTATTCACAAAGCATATTTAAAAACAAAAGTGCAAATCAAGGAATCAAAGTCAAGACTTTTAAAAAACATTCACATTTTAAAATACACATAAAGTCAAACAAAGACAATAAAATAAACTTACCAACTCACATTGGGCCAAACGCCATAGAAAAAAATGTGTTTTTAAAAACAGGAAGTGAAGATGCCAGTCTAATATTGAACAGCAACACGTTCCAACATTTGGGGTGAAAACAGAAAAAGCTCAATCTCCTCACATCTTAAAGCAGCTTGTCGCCAAAAACAGACACACACATGAGGTTTTTGTTAAAGTTTTGTTCTTATTGAAAGAAACTAATTTTGGAAAAATAAAAAATTACCTGTTTTTTTTTGTTTTGTTTTTTTTGTTACCTAAATAAATTATTGTCATTTCCATGCTTAAAATACCAACATTTCCACTTAACTTTATATTTTTGTCCATCTGACTGTAATTTTCAGGTATCTGTCCTGCCTTACAGAATGACCTGTGCTGGTTTCAGTCAATATTTTTGAAGTTACAAGCGAGATTTGAGGATTTTTTTATTACAACTTTTTCCCATAATTTCTGAAAAATAGAAGCAGGAAATGACAGAAAAGCAATGTTTAAGTCTAAAATGGGGACACGTGTGGCGAACTGACCTGGATCTGATTTCATAAATACAGAGTTCTTTGCTATTCATTACCTGATAAAATTGAGACGCATCCATTTCTTGCTGCTTTGGTTTCTTTGGATAATCTAATAACTCGTCTGATGATTCCTTCAATGGAGCCCAAGACATCTGTTCCCACTATGAACATTATTTATATCTTGCCATGTATGTTGGCACATGGAAAACATGTGTCACTTTGGTCTAAGTAGAATAAAATGTTCTGGAACACAAAGTCCTGTTGTGTCCATGAAGTATTTGTTGGTTTTGATGCGTGCCTGTGTTGTGTGTTTTCATAATGGGATGAAGGACTGCATTAGGCCTGATATCTTAATTTTATTGTGACGCCACAAAGTTGGAACATTTAGCGTTGTTATTCTGAGTCTCTGAGTTAACGTCGTATTAGCCAAACGATCAGAAAGAAGGTCATGCATCAGGTGGAGCCGCTTCAATTACTTGGCATGCAAAGGTCAGTGAATCTTCATCAGTGCAGACAAAACTTGTGCAGAGTGTAGATTGAATTTAAGTAACCCAATGATTGGATCATTGCTGTGACATTTGAGTTGTTTTTGCAACAGTTTTGGGGCAATGACTCCACAATATTTAAACACACTGTTATCTTGACGGTTTTATTTATGTGTCCCAATAGAGTCTAGAGGGCCACATTAAAAGCTGCAGCAGGCCGGATTTGGCCCCCGGACCTCGAGTTTGACACCTTAGATTCTAAGGTGTCACCAAAACACATTTGATATGAAATGAAAGAGTAAATAAAGCTTTATTCAATTATTTTGAAAGACTACCGTAATTTTTCTCTTGTTTGTTTTCAAAGCAATTGCTGCTTAGTTAGTCCTTGTTTTGTCTAAACGGTAAAAAATCCAAAGGTCCATTGGACCCCAAAGTGCTTCACACAACATACAGTCATTCACCCATTCACACACCCATTCACACACACATTCACACACAGATGAATACATTTTGTGCCATGATAAAACCTAATTTATTAGCTTTTGTCAATTTTCAAGCTTCTTGAAAAGTTAAAAAAAATGTAAAAAAGGAAATAAAAGAAACAAAGTGACTCAAAGAGAACAAGATGGCCACCGATGGGTCGTTTTGGCGGAACAACAGATCAGTACAGAGAGTTTAGCTGCATGCAGTGTTTAAACTGAGAAAGTTTAGTAATTGTCTCTCTAGCTTCTCTTTGAAAGCAGGTTGTTCCTTTGTTCTCACAGCAGACAGTAGCTATTATTTACACCATCATTGATTTTTGAGTTGCCATCTTTAATCATTAAATACTTCAAGTTCAAACACTTTAATCAGTCATTAACCTGCCACACAGTCGACACTCATACCTGTGACTGGAATTACCTGGTGAAAACATCAGTCTGTTACTCCGGTCTGTAAAAACACTCAGAAAACAATACAGCAATGTACTGATATTGGAAAAGGTCATTTTTACCTTTGAATACTTTAAGTATTTTCAAAAATAAGTCCTTCAGTACTTTAACTTGAGTAAACTTGTGATCGAACAACTTTTACTTGTGACTGCTCAACATTAGACCATGAGTATCAATACTTTTACTCAAATACTAGAGTCAAGTACTTGGTCCCACGCTGCACATCTGATACAGTTAATCAACTTCAAAGGGCAACGAAACAGACTTATAAACATACAATATGGTTTTGTTGTTTGGCTGTTGTCATTTTTAATTAAGTTCTGGATAATCTTTTACTACTGTCATTTTTATTCTGATTTTTATTTATCTATTTTATCTAAAAAACAAAACAAAAACAACCTAATGCTCGGTTACAAAGCAGTTATTCAGTTGTCTTTAGTTTTGGTTGAGTCGTGTTATTTTCACAAAACTAACCAAAATGAAATCATCAATACAGGAATATGACTAAAATAATCCTTTCAGATTTTTACCACATATTAACTTGCATTTTTACATCAACAGTTGTGTTCATGCTGTGTCTGAGTAAATATAAAACAACACAAACAGAAACATAAATCCCGTCCTGATTATACGTCTCCAGTTTATTTTTACTCGTTTCCCTGTTATTTATTCTGCATTATCTGGAGTCAATTAGAGTGAGAGAGCCGCTGCTGTCGGAGGCGTCTGATGCCCAGACAGTGAGTCACCAGCAGCAGTGAGAGACGTGAGCATCCCTAAGAGTCTGAACAGCTACAGGTGGATTTTAGGGGGAAAAATTCCCTGACTCACACCACCGTGTTACTCTGAATTCCCAGCATGTTTTCTTTTACCCTGGAAAAAGCACACGTGAACATCCACTGAGTCAGCCGCTTCGAGTTTCTGATCAAAGACGGACAAATTAGATCATAAACTCCAGAGCCAAGCGGAGTGTTGCGTTGTTTTTATTCAGCTCGAGAGGCAGGCGTCGACGCCGCGCTTATCTTCATCAGTTCAGGCAGGGAGATACTGAGAGAAGATGAGCCTTTTCCATGCTGGAGGCGGGGTATTTTAGGTTGGACACTTAGAGGGTAATTTTCCACTTGATCTTGTCAGTTCCCTTGGAAAATAAAACAGGCTGTGTGAGTAAGAGGAAAGACGAATACTTGCTCAGGGTGTAGGATTGTGAGGGAGCTGTGGGGGGATTTCACAGGCTTCTTATCTGTCCGCTCTCACTCCATCACTACGGGAAATTATCAGTCCACTCATCTAAAGCAGTGATTTACAAACTTTCCAAATAGCAGAAACACTGCTCTTTGCAAAGATGTGCATATTTTTTGACAAAAATCCAAAAGGGGTTCAAATCTGCCTCAGTTTAGGGTTTTTTTTTCCGGAGTTTTTATTTAACGTTTCCATTATGTGAACCCTTTAAACTCTGCTTTAGTTGCTCCATGCTAAGCCTTGGATGAATAAATTACAAAGTCCTAAGTTATATCTGCAACAATAAATCAACAAACCTCAAGTTAAAGTATGTGAAAACACACAGCCTGGATCAGAAATCGGTGAGACTGTAAAATAAGGTGATTTGTGCTTGTAAAACTAAAACATGCTGTTTGAAAATGAATTACACGGTAGATTTTCCTGACCAAAGAGGGTTTTCCCTCAAGTATTCACAAGGAATGTGGATCTCAAATGCTTTATTTATTGTTCTCCAGTTTTAGTTTTATGATATCATCTGCGACAATAACGGCCAGAGAGGAAATAGGAATAATAGGAAGATAAGAGAAAAGCCACAGGCAAATCCCCACTGGGTTTTTTCATATCAGAACACTGGACCCGTTTCACTGCAAACAAAACGTCCCACACCACCCACACACCTTGTGGTTGCCTCTTCCTGCTCCTCGCTACATATCAGATGGTGTTCCAGGCTGAAACATCATTTTGTTTTCCTGCCGCTGTCTCCAAAAAACCCGTAATAGATATTCATTCTGTGTGTTTGCAGAACTCATGTTTCATGCAGCTGGCCAACTGCTGCATTCCTTGTTTGGAGCTAAGCAGCTTCTTTAAGATATTTAATGGCTCGGGCTGATTTACCGATCTGGCTGCAGGCCTATCTCTCTTAGTAAACCCTGGATCTGTTCTCTCCGCCAGGTTGGCAAGCTGATCCAAGAGGCGGCGGGGAAGAGTAACCTGAAGAGAATAACGCTGGAGCTGGGAGGGAAGAATCCCAACATCATTTTTGCAGATGCAGATTGTGAGTTACAAAGTAATCAGAGATATTCCACCAGGAGTTTATGCAATAAGTCTGAAAACTTATAAAACTTTGGATACATATATGAATTGGTGAACACACGTGTGTATTGTGTTATTCTCACAGCGCCACCCAGTGGTATTAAGAGTGGTCATGTTTGTCACATAGATGCACCCCTTCTGACCTATTGACCTCAGTTTGACTCCATCTTCTGGATTAAATAGATCTGTTTACATGTATAAGTGTGCTTCACTCTTGTTAGGTTTTGGAAAATCAACTTTTTCCTTAAATATAATGTGACACAGAGCGCTATTTTTCTCCCTAAGCCACTCCTCAAAATGGGAAAAATAGAAAACATGCAATTCAAGTAAGATGAGGCGAAAATAAAAAGTTTAAAACAACCAGAACTGTGACAAGAAAATCACCGAATGCTTTAAATGTGTAAAATGTTGTTGCTGAAGTTTGTGTAGTCTTATCAAGGGTATTAATAGTGTAACCCTTCTTCATTCATCTCAGGTGCAGTAGGTTGACCAGTAGGTTGACTTCACGACATTCAGTTTTCTCTCCATTTACTCTAAAAAAAGAGGAAATCAAGTTGGTGGTTAACATCAGTCCAGCAGCTTCTGTCCCATTACATTAAATAAAATATAATAAATAACCCAGAACAAACCACAAAGCAATATCTCCCAATGAGCAGTTAGCAGCAGTTAGCATTTGTAGCTAAACTGGGCAACATTAACAATGATAATATTTAGAAACAAAACACAAAACATAACAAATTTTCTCAGATTTCATCTGTGAAATTTGTACACTATCAAATTTATCCAACGTATATTTTAAAATATAATACTTATAAAGAAAACACAGAGCTCATTCTGATACATACCACAGTTACCAATGGCAACAGAAAAAGGGGGAGGAGCTGTCAGTTACCGGTTACTATGGTAACCACCAACTGCCAAGTGCAGCGCACAGAACTTAAAACACCAATAAATATCTGGAGAAACAACTTGTTGGCTAAACAAAATAAATTCAAATAAATACATTCTGACAAACTTTAAATGTATAATATTGTTAAAATAAAACCCTGTTTCAATAGTACAAAGCTTTAAAGACAGCAGTACTAATGGTAGCTGAAAACAATAATTTCTCCCTCCGTTTTACTAAAATATATTCTTTCTAAAAACTTTGTATACATTTTTTACATGTTAGGTAAAATGATTCATGGAGACACATCGAAATAATAAACATTAATTTATCATATTAATCTCAGGGTTTTTATTTCTGAACTGTTGCATTGCACCTTCCTAAAAAAGTGAATGAACCAGGTGAGAGTTTACACTTCTTACATCCCCAAAACAGCAACAATGCACAACTTATCAACAAGTTACACTGACTGTTTTAAAGATAATAATGAAATAGCTTCCAACGCTCTTAGTCAAACGTGTGCAACTTTTCCTCATATGATGTAATAAGTCTTGTAATGCATGTGAAATGAAAAGGAACATATGAAACTTCATCTTCCATAAATCTCCATGACAGCGAACAAACACCGATTTGTTTTCTGTTCACCTAAGAAGCAGATTTGTCTCTGTCTGAATTTTATTCAATTAAAAGACCATACCTCAAAGCTTTAAAGCCTTTTTGTGCTTTGAAAAGTTCTGGTTGGATGAGTTTCGTATAACCTTAAGGTGCCCGACCAAACTGGGGGCTCAGACTGTTTTCAAATGCTTTCAACAGGCGTAAGAGGGGCTGGTTGGGGCCTGTAAATCAGGAGAATGGACCCTGACTCAGTCGGGTGCTTCATAAATCACCGGGGTCCATTAACCCTTTCTGGTGAAGAGCGGGATCCATCCTGCTGGTGTCAGATTGGCTTCACCAAAGATGTCTTTCTCACATCATTTCTTGCAAACACTGAGCCTTGAACCATAGAAAAACATTTCATGCTGAAGGGTTTTCTTCCACGGAATAAGTACTCTAATCTCTGTATTGATTAAGCTCTTTTTGTTCACAGTGGATGTTGCGGTTGAACAAGCCCACCAGGGCGTGTTCTTCAACGCGGGCCAGTGCTGCACAGCGGGTTCCCGCATATTTGTGGAGGACTCCATTCATGACGAGTTTGTCCGAAGGAGCGTGGAACGAGCCAAGAGGAGGACAGTGGGCAGCCCCTTCGACCCCACGACTGAGCAGGGTCCGCAGGTGAGACGACTTCGCTTTTAGTTTCCACCTTCCTGTTTTTTTTGTTTTTTTTTTAAATAAATAATCTAAGTTATTCTATTCTTCATGTCCGAATCCATGCTTGTCCTTTACCTCCACAGATCAGTCGGGAGCATCAGAACCGTGTGCTGGAGTTCATCCAGAGCGGCGTCAGTGAAGGAGCCAAGCTGGAGTGTGGAGGCAAAGCTCTGGGCCTGAAAGGTTTCTTCATCGAGCCCACCGTGTTCTCCAACGTGACGGACGACATGCGCATCGCCAGAGAGGAGGTACAGGAAGCCTGCATCTTAATTCAACATTATTCAGTGAAACTGTGTGGAAGAAACGTTATTTCTACCTAAACAAGAGCACAAAACTTCAAACTATACAACCCGTTTTTTCATTACTTGTTCAAAAAGATTATTCATTCATAATAATCTATTATTATTTCATATTCATAGCGAATAGTGATGAATGCTACGCCATGGCTTTAAGTTTGTTTCATTTCAAAAAAGTACATTTGAAAAAAAAGTACATACAGTCAAAAAAAATAATAATTCACACAATTTTTCCAACATATGATTAAATTAATCAATAAATCAGTCAGGTTTATTTGTATAGCACATTTCAGCAACAAGTCATGTCTAAGTGCTTTCCGTCACAAAATCATGAAAACTTCATAAACTCATCATACAGTCAACAGTTATGAAAACCAGTGACGTTTTGTCATGTGCCTCCGTTAAAATAATCAAAACACATCAAATACGATGGTCAATTTATGTTTCAAAAGCAACAGGTGGGTTTTTAGTCCAGACTTAAGGGAACTCAGTGTTTCGGCTGTTTTGCCGTTTCCTTGAAGTTTGTTCCAGATTTGTGGTGCATAGAAGCTGAATGCTGCTTCTCCATGTTTGGTTCTGCTTCTGGGGATGCAGAGCAGAACCAGAACCAGAACCAGGCTTGTTTGTGAAACTTGAAGTAAAACTTAAATCGCAGGAATGATGAGACAAACAATTCCCACTGTTTTCAAATCAAAATTTTTAAAACCTCTTCATACTACGACACCAATAATCTGAATGTCCTTCAGCGATGAAAAAGTCAGTCAGTATCTATGAAATCTAACAGAACAGACAATAAAATGCAGAAATGAAAGTTAATAAGAAAATAAAGAGTGAGACACAGTCCATACAAAGCAGGAACGCACAACCAAATAATATACGTGTCCATTCTGAATCCTGATTTCTTATTTCTGCAGATTTTTGGGCCAGTCCAGCAGATTATGAAGTTCAAAACGATTGAAGAAGTGATTGAAAGAGCCAACAACTCAGACTACGGTTTGGTTGCTGCTGTTTTCACCAGCGACATCAACAAAGCCATGACCATAACCGCTGCCCTGCAGGCCGGCACGGTGTGGTGAGTTCAGTTTCCTGTAACAAGCTTCATTTTTCATGTGGGAAATATTAAACATTTCAGCCGTCCAGAGCCCGTAAGCTGACACCACACTATCTCAACTATTATTACACATGCTGCAACCAGCTTCTCGTGTGTGTGTCCCCCCCCCCCTCTCACACACACACACACAACTCCCAGAAATGTGAGATGAAATTTGTGAGAACAGGATTCGGTGCAGTCCGGTGTGTATGCAGGAATAGCACAACCACTCGTTGAGTTCGCTCAGAGTTGTTTGGTTTCATTTGTAATTACCTTCAGATGGTTATGAGTAAGAGCAGGAGTGGAGCTAACACGCAGCATCTGCCAGAAACATTTCGCTGCCTGTACCACAGCGGTCTGGTAGCTAAACAAACGTTTATATTGCAGCTTTGTCCTTCAGTTTTCATGTGTCACAATTACACACCCACCACCATCCACCATCACACAAACAAGGCGTAATTTGTCAAAATCTTCCCAAAACAAAACTCACAAGAGCATCTTTTTAAAGAAAACACTTCTCGAGCTTTATTTCTGTGCATTATTTTCCCACAAACTCGGCTCTTCTCCATTTAAACTGACCACAGTCGTCTTCATCCCGTTTCTTTTTAGCAGTTTTTTCCCAGCCAGCTGTAATTAAACTCACTCACGCAGCGAGCCAGAATTATCTGATGGGGTTCAGCAGGTTATGAAAACAACCTGCAGTGATGACGGTGGTATATTCTCGATCTGTCCTCCTTAATGCAGCTTACACTGTCCTCAACTTTGAAGGAAACCACAGGAGTCAAATGCATCAGACTGATCAATGCTTTGTGTATTTCCCAGGATAAACTGCTTCAATGCTCTGAGCACACAGTGTCCGTTCGGCGGATACAAGATGTCTGGCAATGGACGTGAATTGTGAGTACGGTTTGGTTTTCTGCCCTCTACATATACACAACTTATCCGCAATATCACTAATAATGACTTCATGTTTCAAAACAACATTTATTAAGCTCAAATAAATCTGTTTTAAAAGGATATTGCAATGTTTCTTTCTTTATGCGTCTCTTGCGACGTACAGTTGAAACCAGATGTTCGCGTCCAGTTTGCAATAGACGCACAGCCTGCTATTTCTCACAGTCAAATATTAAATCTGACTAAAAGTTTCCTCTCTTAAAATGACTAAAATAGGTCTTTACAGTTTTTTGTTATCTCTTTCTTAAAATATGTTGAATAATAATGTTAGTGTAAAAACTGCAAAAACTCTTACCAAGTAATTTTGTTCCAGTTTTTAGTGTAATCTTAGTACATTTGAAATAAGACAAAACTAATGAGCTTGTCTCTTAATATTGAATTTCTTATTAAAGCTAGATGATCTGCCAGTTTAACTGGTATTTTTCATCAACGTTAATACATTATTGGTTTAAAACAATGTCCTGTATCTTGCTGAGAAGTTACTTCTAAGTTAGTTTTGTCTTATTTTAAGGGTATGAAGATATTTGCACTAAAAACTAGAACAAAAATACTTGGTAAGATTTTGTGTTTTTGCAGTTTAAGCTTGTTCAGGGTTCATTCACAATATTTGAGTTCATCAGAGGATGAATGTGGATGAATTTTAAGAAATCTTAAACGTCTTAAAGCATTATGTTGTATGTCTTTTTTTCTGCAGGAGGAATTGGCGCACTTTATAAAACAGATTTCATTACAAGGAAAGAGGATTGTAAAGACATTAAAGCTGAATTGCAAAGTATGAGACAGGAAAATAAAGTCTGGGCACGAAATTTGTTACAAACTGAGTTAAAACCCTGGAAATATTTTGGGCAGAGATAAAAATGAACATGTGAACAAGAAGGGCTTTCAAGTCTGACTCAGTTACAGCATTTCTGCCAGGAGGAACAGGCAAATTATTCCATCAAATTATTGTGTCGTGCAGTTCAAACATGTATTTTTGTCTAGTTTCTAGAGTATTATCTTATCACACTTGAAATAAGACAAAACTAACTTACAAGTACCTTTTCAACAAGATACAGGAGCTTGTTTTAAGCAAATAATTCCTTTATATTGACGAAAAGAACAAGTTCCTTATACATTTAGCAAGACAATCTCCTCATGTTACACATGAAATGATTTTTTTAACGGTTTTCTGGCTCTAGTGACCTTTATTTGAAAGTACTACCACATGAAAGTAGGTAATGAGAGAGAGGAAAGACATGCAGCAAAGGTCACCAGGCCAGGAATCGAACCTGCGACTAAGGCCTCCTTATGTGGGTTGTCTTAACCCCTTCACCACCCATATGTGGAATAATTTGCTATTAATCTCAAGGGATTATTTCCTGAAAACAACCTCCTAAAGCTTGCTGATAAGTTACTTTGGAGTAGTTTTGTCTTATGTCAAGAGTATTAAGATATTTGTACTAGAAAATAGATAAAAAATACTTGGTAAGATTGTCTGTTTGTGCAGTGAGGGCAGCAAACAGGTCATGTATGCAAACTTCTAAATTTAAAGACAGAAAAATATTGTTAAAAAAATGTATATTGTCCTGGAATTTAGCAACCAGAAATAATTTTGGCTATCCTAACTAACCAAAAACAGTAAAATAATTGCACCACTTAATGGCAGAGCGGGATGATAGAAGGTTATGTGTGTGAACATCTGGTTTCAGTGTGTGTATTATCTATTTAAGTGATCAGAGCTGCTTCCTGTTTCAGGGGAGAAAGTGGCCTGAGGGAGTACACAGAGCAGAAGACCATCACAATAAAGATGGCCTCCAAAAACTCTTAAAGGCAGACACGCATCTTCCTCTCCATCGTCATCCTCACACTGTCCACAGCAGCAGACCACACCGGCCGTCCAAACTAGCTCTCTCCATGGTTAAACTCAGCCTCCACTCTCTCTCCACCCACATTAACTCGACCTGGCGGCCCCCCACCCCGCCGTCTATCTTCAGGTCTCCACTGGCAACCACTGACCCCGCACTGTTTACCTCCTCCTCCACTAACAACACTAAAGCACTCACAGAGATGATATGGGAGGATGCTCCAACCGCGCCGTCCAACGCCGTCGCTCCCCGCTGCCCCTCTCCAGATGCTGGAAGCTCAGAGACTCGGTCGCTGCACTTGCAATAAGCCCTTTACTAGCTACTTGTCGCGTGCTGGGAGTTTCCTTTCTGCTGTGCGACATGATTGTCAAAACCTCATTCTTCCTCGTCTTGGTTAGGATTTACCGGCGCGCGCCGGCTCGTTCCGAGACCACTGATGTTTCCGTCAGCCTCACACGTGAACGGATGAAATGTTGATTCAGAATTTAAATTGACTCCTAATTGTCTTTGTTTATATATTAGCTCATATGACCTAACACTGTATGTAAACCTTTGACTGACGTAAAGTTGTTAAACTCTTAAAAAGCATTTTACACTCACTTGTTTTAAAAAAAAAGGACGGAAAAAAAGCAGTGTAGGTGTATTTTAAACTTTTGTAACTATCATTGATGTCCATGTATGTTTATGTTTATACAATCGTATGCTATAAAATTATAAAATGACTGTAGTTATGTTCTTTTGCAGTAAATCATTTTTCTTTTGCTGTAAAAATTTTGAGTGTTTTTTTAGAGCTTTGTGTCTCAGGAGGTCTTGCTGTCTTTAATCTTATCGATTTCTTTATTATTAAACTAATCTGCCTGACAAACCTTTAACAAACTAAAGTGCTGCAAACAATTACTTAAACCCCGACAAATTTCTTCTGTGTTCTGTTTTTCTCACTTTTGGACAAAAATATAATAAAACTACAATGATAACTTGTATATTATGGGAATAAATAACGTCCAAACCGACCTGACCGTATGTGAAAAATCTATTTCCCTCATTGCTAAATTATGGAATAAATCAAAGCGTGTAGTAATCAGGTTACTGATTGCAGTAAATCATTTTGAGTGTTTTTAATTCAGAATTAATCTCTGAAGTGATTCAGAGATTAATTAAAGGCATATATTTTTGCACTTTGTGAATATTACAAACTATCAGATTATTTTTGTTCTCCTAACTGCAGACATTTACATAATAATATCTATCAGATTAACTGCAAGGTTTGTTTTTAGTCCATCCATGGAAATAACAGACGTCTCCCAACTAATACGAAGAAACTAAACAAGAGGAATCATTTTTTAAATTGCCTTTTTTAACATGTTGGAAATGATTTAAATCCTTATCAATAAATGAAAACTGATGGTAAGTTTATGTGCGTCTCCTCCAGTAGTTTTGACCTTTTTTTCCAAATCATCTCTAATCTTTATCTCCCTTCATCTGGAGGTATGTGGGTGTTTTTAGGACCGACTGCATATTTACAAGACTTTCAGCTCATTAAGGAAATTAAATATTGTGCAAATATCGACTCTAATAGTTAGTACTGGAGTGCATTGTGTCAGTAAATCAAAATAGTAATTGAAGCTCTATTTTACAGTTCTTATTGCATTTTACCTGCCTTGCTTTACAACGTTGCCACTTCCTATATGTAAAACTAAAATGCAAAACATGATTTCAAACAATATCAGGCTGAGATTGGTTTGTTAAATTCACTGCTTTGAAATGAACGTTAAAGATTTCCATCCTTGGAAGACGTATGCAAAGCAGCCGCAGTGCAGGGCATGCTGACGCAAAGTGTAAACTTTCCACGGTTTAATAAAATAAACATAGAATATATGCAAATAATAATCACAAGTGAGTTGTATGCAGCTCATACAACTCACTTGTATGCTAAATATGCTATTTTTTTAATATTCTAAACTATAAAAAAAATTCCTAAACTTTCAAATTCAGTTACATGTGTTGCTTCAAGGCTTTCCTAAACCATAGTTTTCATTTGAATTGAAAGTAATATCTTAATTTCTCAAAAAAAGCAAATTCTAAAAATAAAGGCAAAGAAATACAGTAATACAATGTATCATTTGCATGTTTTCCAAATCATCTGTTTGTTAACGAGGAGATAAAAGATATGTAAGAATTTCTTCAGTGATAACATCCAATGAATTATCTTTAACACACAGATTAATAACATATAATAAACGTAATAATCTCACTTATGGTGTCAAAATAGCAGAACATTCAGTTTCAGTGTGTCTGTGTTGCTGACGCTGTTGCAAAGATTTCTGATTAAAAGCAATAAAAGAGGAAGAAAATAAAGGTCATGGAGAAAACTTGAACTTTTACCAAACCTACAGCAGATTTTACACATCCAGTCGTCGTGGTTGACCGAGGTCATGACCTTTGAAACAGCAAAGGGCGTTAAATGTAACCTTAAAGGCGACAAGTTGCCAAATATTTAATGTCCAGTTGAGTTGGCCTCATTTCATGCTTTCTAAAGAGGAACTGAGGAAGTGAAAGTGATTACACAGTGTAACATGAAATAAAAGTTTATCCTGCTTTGATACACGCAGACAAGATGGGGAAAATAGTTGGTAATATTGTTTGTCCTTTTAAATCTTAATTTAAAAAAGTAACAGATAAATAAATAAACAAAATATTACAGTGCTTTAAAGTCGAAATGTTTTATTTTTCAGTGGGCCTTATCCTCTTCTTTAGAAAATTATCTAATTTTTCATTTAGACATTTTTTGAGCTCTTCCACTTTAGCGTTTACTTACATAGGATTTACCTCTGGACAAAACTGCAAAACGTTACTTTAACCCAATAAAAAAAGAACTGATTTTCTGCTGCAGCAGACTCAGCGCACGAAAACCGTCTGTTGTCGAATAACTTGTTGAATTATCTGTTTGCTTTTTCCCACAGCTCCTCTCTTGGCTGGTATCTGCAGCCTTTGGAAAGTGAAAATGAAAAAGTGACCAGATTATTGGGTCACTTTATTAACACAACAGGGAATACCAGCAGAAGCTCACTCACAGGTTAAAAGCAAATGAAAGTTTAGATACGACCATCGTTTGTGTCCGTTTTTATCAATTGGGGGTTTATATGAAGCTGTTTAATTAATTTTTGATTAGTGATTAGCTCATTATTTTTCCTAAAATCTTGTTTGAGGTGTTAAGTATTGGTTCTCAAAATAATTCAACCTTGAATTCCGATTCAAAATAAAACTGATGGCTTTATAAACATTGAATAGAGAGAGTAGAAAAAACTTACAAGATATAAAACCAAACATGGAGAAACAACATTTAGTTTTATCAGAACAAGAATCCAGAGAAACCCCTACTAGCTTACAAATGACATATTTCTTATTTTTATTAAACAATATGTAGTTTTATACTTTTACTTTCCTATTAGTTTATCCAGAGAAACTCCTATTAGTTTATTAAATGTGGAGTATTTTTTGTTTTTCTTTTGCTTTCTCTTGTTATTTTGATTGTATTTCCTCTAATTCATGTAAAACTCTCTGAATTTCCTTGTTGCTGTACAAATAAAATTACCTTATCTTACCTGAATTATTTTAAAGTGTCGGATAGCAATGCAAATTCTGCTTTTTGTTTTATTTTTCAACATGTATTGATTGTTCCATCAGTGAACAATAAATGGCAAAAGTCATTTTTTAAGTATTTTGAGGAAAACTAAATGATATTAAATGTTGGAGCTTCCATTCAGATAAAAATATATCAGATTTAATTTACTTTTAGTAAGAAGAACCCTTTGAGAAGCTCTATTTTTTAGTGTGAGCTGGCCTAACCCCGGAGTCAGGGACATGAGCTTGTTAAAAAGACCACACACTGTCGGGGACGTTCACCCTTTGTCCAGATGCTCACTTATCCTTCCAAAACTTTATGGATTAATATTCCAGAAAGGCCGTGCTGGTTTCCCTTTCATCGGCTCTCTCAGGATATTTTCTCACATGACTCACCAAACACCCAGGAACGTCTGCCAGGCTCTGTACAGCATTTGTTAAAAAGGAGCACTTCCTTTTTCGCTCTGTGATTCCTATGGAGAAAGAATCATCATAAACACAGACAGTGGTAATTTAACAGCTCAGCAGCGTAGTAGCGCTGCTCATGTTTGAGGGATCTGAGTCTTCTCACTGAGACGACGTTGTGCAAACAGTCTCTGTTCGTGCTTCTCATTCCAGGGTAGTGAGAGTCAGACGCCCCTCCTCGCAGTGATACTTTTCTGAGTCAGTGTCTCCGTAAAAATGAAGATGCCATGTCTGCTAAACATTACCGAAAATAGCTGCTACCTTTATCTTTGTCTTGGAAGTGTGTTTATGTGCTGTATGTGCAAAGGCATGAAGAGCTCGTTTTAACAGCGGAAGAAAAAGGTTAAACGGAAAGCTATCAAAAGGATCGTTGTGGGGTAACCAGAGGAAATGTATTACTCATTTTAATTAGGTTAAGTCTTCATAGAGCTGCTCCAAAAACACGCAGGTTGGTTGAGGTAAATTTCAGTGTGTACAGGCTTACAGATCACAGTGGTTATTCATTTCCAAGTTAAGAAATATGCTTAAAAACATAAAAGAAACTGAGGACAAAGCAGCCAAAAAGTTGACAAATAAAAATGACAATAAGTTGTTGTGAAGACTTAAAGCACAAATGTGAAGATTTATTTGGTGATTTGTCTAGAGAAGAGGAGGCGGTTAATTGAAATGTTGTAAAACAGCAGCAGTTTGGAGATCTAACAGCTCAGCACCCTGCTGAGAAACATAAAATCATCTGTATTCTCACAACGTTTTCCAACAAAGACGATCTGTAGGGAAAGTAGGAGTCATAGCTCCACCTGTTTCCTGGTTCCTATAAGCTGCTACTCATCAATTCAGTGGATTACGAGAATAAAGATATTTTTTGTCAACAAAACTATTCTGGTGGTGCAGAATCTGACTTTGGCCTCAAAACTCTCACTGTGTGTGAAAATTTACTTTTTGTTTTTGAAAGGGAAAGGTTGAGCTTGTATTTAAGGACGTAGGTTTTTCTATTCTGAAATGTTCTATTTAAAATCAGCTATGGGTTATTTCAATTGATTAAGTTCTGATCTACCCATAGGAATCCCACAAAATACATAAAAATGACCTTAAACCTTTCCCTGACTTCCTGCCTACATTATAACTCCATCATGGCGATAAGATTGCCATATGATATAATTTCTAGAATGCACCTCACCTGCATCCTAAAGAAATTTAAAGCATCACACCACATCTTTGGCTTGATATGTGGTTATGGGGATTCGTGGTTTGATTATCACTGCTAAAATGTCAGAGAAAACATATTTGACAGCTACAAAGAATGTGGTTGATGACTGAAGGAAGGTTTTCAAACTTTCTAACTCTGTTAGACAGGATGTGTGTCTCATAAACAGCAATTTGTCTTCATGTAGTTTTAAGCAGTCAGTAATAGCTTTGGTATTTATGGTAGTACATCCATGTTTTTGACATAAAAAACTGTAGTACTCACTTCATCTGAATGGGATTAATTGAGTCTTTTTAGGAAGAAAGAACATTACATTATCTTTCAGCTTTTTGCAGCTGCTGCTTTACGTTTTGGTTTGCTGTGGGAGAAGCATGCCTTTAAAAATCTAATTTTCCTTTAGACACTTTGATAATGCACTGACTACCACAGCTGTCCATCCCAAACCATCATGAGAACCATTATGGTGCATCATGATGACCATTTGAAAGCTTTGAGGTCATTTCTTCAACGCCAGCCCTGACTGCTTGCCTTGGGACGGCTGTCCTCGGACTCCTCTGCATATATTTAAGAGAATGTGCAGACAATTTGTTCCAGATTTTCTAAACTGTTGTAATTCACACGTATACTTCAAAGCTGATTTAGTGCTCGGGATGCACTCTCACAGCTGGAAACGTGAGGGAAGGCATGCATCGTAAGATTAGGAGGCAAGACTAGATCTAGTGCTTTACATACTGAAGAGAAATGCTGCATGCATCCCAATGCACAAGATAAGTATAGTATAGTATAGCATACCATAGCATAGTGTGGCACAGCACAGCATAGTGCAGTGTAGCACAGTATAGCGTAGCATAGCACAGTATGGCATAGCGTAGCGTAGCACGGCACAGGGCAGGATAGTATGGTATAGTGTATCATGGCATAGTATGGTGTGGCGTAGTATGGCATAGCGGGGCACGGCACAGTATTGTGTAGTGGAGCATAGCATAGTATAGCATTGCATGGTGCGGCATAGTATAGTATGATATATGTAACCGGTGTATATTACTAGTGTTCTTTTACCAATAATCTAGTCTTATACAGACGGTTAACCTCGATGTATTCTGCGTTGTGTTCAGACCAAGAAGGGAGTCAGACCACTGGAGTTGCTGGTTGTTGTTTAATGCAGGTTGCTGGCAGAGGCCTGCACAAATAGAAATACAGAAAGCCCTTTAGCATGCAGCTCTTCCATACACAGGAGTCGGAATTCCCCTCTCCTCAGGCAGCCTAGCGCCAACTGAGGGTAGTACAGTAATGTTCCCAGAAATAAATTCACAATAATACAAAAATAAAAACATAAAAATAAAGGAAACTGAGATAATTACATAACCCAGATGTTTTGTGTACTTAATACAACCAGCTTAAACATTGTAGAACAAAAGAACCAAATACACATACCTGCACAAATAGAAATACAGAAAGCCCTTTAGCATGCAGCTCTTCCATACACAGGAGTCGGAATTCCCCTAGCAGATAAGCACATGGAGAAACCCTGTGACTAACTAATAACAATATCAGCTCTAATATTTACAACAAAATTTTCTTAACTTGTCAAGAGATGTATGTATTAAAACATAAACATTCACAGCTGCATGTGCTTTCAATTATTTTACAAATATCAAAAAAACCATGAACTTAACCAAGAGCAAAGAAACTTTCCTACCTCTCCTCAGGCAGCCTAGCGCCAACTGAGGGTAGTACAGTAATGATGTCATAGAACACTCTCTTAAAGCAACAGTACAGGTAGTAGTGTTTACCAAAATAAATAAAATAATACAATCCTTAAAATATAACAAAAAAATGGGATTCTTCAGTATTAATCAGGATTTGGTGAAATTTCAAACATTATAAAAATAAATAAAAGCACATTTTCTAAACTTGTTACATATAGTATAGTGTAGTATGGTGTGGTATAGTATAGCATAGCATAGCATGGTATAGCACAGCATAGTATGGTATACCAGTGCAGCATATTATAGCATACTATACCATAGTATAGTATAGTAAAGTATAGTATTGTATAGCATAACATAGTATAGCATAGTATAGTACAGTATAGTATAGTATAACATAGCATTGTATTATATAGTGTGGTATAGCATAGTATGGTATAGTGAGGTATAGTATAGTACAGTACAGTATAGTATAGTATAGTGCTGTATAGTATAGCATTGCACAGCATATCACGGTATAGCGTAGCATGGCATGGTGTAGCGTAGCATGGTATAGTATACCATAGTATAGTACATTGTAGTATGGTATAGTGCAGTATTGCACAGTATAATATAGTATGGTGTAGTATAGTATGGTATGGTACAGTATAGTATGGAACAGCGTAGCATGGTATAGTGTGGTGCGGTGCTGGATAGTGTGGTATGGTATAGTGTTGTGGTACAGTGTGGTGTACCACACTGCGTATGGTGTTGCATGGTATACCACAGCATAAAATAGTGTAGGATAGCAGAGTATGCTATAATAACGTACAGAAAAAGGATGGGTGGCTGAAATGATTGTGAATAGTTTATCCTGTAATCAGGAGCGGTCTTTCTTTTAAAGCAGAACTTTTAGATTTTTTGAAACTGCTTATGTTTGCTTAACCTTCACCTGCAGTTTGAGAGAAATATCAGACAGCATAAAACATTTTTAATATACAAACAGGGCATCTAATTTCAGTGGGGAGTTAAAGTAAGAATGTGCTGCAAACATTTACATAAGAACCACCAACTTTCTCCCTCCAGAGAAATGTGAGGAGTGAATATCTTCAGATTTAATGGTGGCAGACAGGGTCAGGGTCAAGTGTTTGATTCAAAACGAGAGCCAGGCTTCAGCAAGGACCACATGATCTTAGATAGAAGTCAGGTTTAAACCTGATGAAGATCAGACCTGTTTCAGAGACTTCTCAGCAGTAAATATTATGCTCACTGCAGTGATGCAAGACATTCATTGTGGAATGCCTTCATGTCAACAAAGCATAGTATGAGGGAAGTATAAAAATAAAAGCAATCATGCAGGGACTCTATCAAAGCCAGATTCAGGAACAGTCTCTTACAAATACAAGTTTGTTGGTGCGCTGTCATGACTGCATCTATATGATTCATAAGTCACTAACACCTTTTGTTAAATCTATCTCATAAAACATATTTTGCCTTATGAAGTGATATCCTTAAAGACCGGTCAAGCCGTTATGGGATAGATAATGTATTAGATGATTTAAGCAACGTCTTGGAATTACTCCAAGGTTAAGTGGTAATCCTATATCCATCAACTCTTGAATCCCAGTACAAATGACCTGGACTATGTATTTATTGGAAGGAGCACTTATGAAGCTTGATAAGTATCATTCACCTGCCATTACCCTATGCTCAGAAGGATGAGCTATGGGAGCCATTCGTATGCTAATCACTCAGTCTGCTCATTAGCTTCAGAGGTTACATTTTGCTGCACAGATTTCTCTGATTCAACCTGTGAGAAATAACTTTTTAAAGAAAAGAATTGCTGGGTGATCTATGGGTTATCCATGGTGAGCCAAATTTAATCTGGAACTATTGAATTTATTCATTTGTGCTGTCAGGACTTAAATGAGGCAGGGACACCGCAGCTATGAATGTCATCATAAAATACCAGCTTGATGCGTCTACAGTCAGGCTTGATGATATTTAAATGTGCGAAGAAAGGACACCTGCCTGACTGACTTGATGGAAGTTTCTTTTTAGCTGTGGAGGTTCGACTGATTTTGAAAAATAGTTTTAGGTATTTAGGTAAATACATTTTATACGTTAAACCATCGTAAACAGTTTGGAAAAGACGTTGATGTAGTAAAACCTCAAGCCAGTTTAATTTTCAAACATAAAATTAACACATTTTGATAAATGATCTCAATGTTTTCTTCTAGGCTTTTTGCTGTCTGTCATTTTAAAGGAAGTGGTAAAAAACAACTAAAAACTAGTCATAATCTATTTTTACCCATAATTTTTTAAATTATAACAATGACTTAATTAGATTCATTAAATTTCCATTTGGGTTAATTAACAGAACGGAAAATTCACATTGTTCCATGACGTATCAAGCAGATGAGTACATGCAACTTTTTTCACAGTTACAAAAACTGCTCATTGTACCTCAAATCTACATATAACCAATTAATCTAAATGATTACACTTAAATTATGAATGATTCACCTGAATCCATAATCATACAACTTCTTCCTGGTCCGTAAATGCCGCTTATGACATGATCAAATATCTCATGATTCGTTCACACCAAACGCATTTTGGGCCTCAGGCGCGTCTGGTTTACGTTCAGAGTTTATGTGAATGCGCGTTGAGGGCCGTTGGAGGCCGTTGGAGGCCATTGGGGGCCGTTGGGGCGCGTTTCGAGTGCCTGGCGCTGTGAGATTCGAACATTTTGGAGCATTTTGAGTATCAAGAACATCCAATGGAAAACAACAGCTAGAGTTGGCGTGTCTGACGCGCCCTCTACGCGCCTCCACTTAGACTTTGAATGTAAACTAGACGCGCAAAACACTAGGTGTAGAGCAAAATGTTGAGCGTCTGCATTCAATGTGCACATGCGTCGAAGCGTTTTTGACACGCGTAAAGCGTGTGGTGTGAACATACCATTGAGGTTGTGATGCCGTCCTGGAGGTTGAATCCACGCTCTGCTGCCACGCTGCCCGGAATTACAAGCACCACCTCAGTCAAAGTTTTGAAATCAGGGAACATTTCTACGGTTGAAGATGGCAAGACTCTGAAGTAGAAGATTTCCTACTCTGACAGGGCCTCACTTCAGCAGGAGGAGATCCTGCAGCAGTGGTTCAGCTGCATCAGACGGGCTTCAAAACCTCCATAACTCTTCATCGTGCTGTCAGCTCATGGATAGCAAGATGCATTGAGTTCAGTGTGCAGGTCAGAAATTATACTCCGATGGTTTTCTTTTATGTACTTTGTGCATAAAGTTAAAAAGCGGTCAGATGTTGGAACTGTAATGTGTCAAAATGAAAGACAGCCTTCAGATTTTACCATCACCATTTAAAAAAATTTGTAAAATATAAAAAATATTCACATATATTCCATCTTTCTATCAGAACAGTGAGTTATACGTTTCAAATATTTTTTTCTACTCATGCACCTAACCAAACTAGAACATAATTTATCTTTTCATGTTTTATATACACGTTTATCCTTGCAGTCTCCAGTGATTATTTGGTAAAAGAAACACCCTGGACTGGTCACCAGTCGAAACACAGAGACACACAGGACAGACAATCATGCAAACACATGCAAATAGCAAAAGCTTGATATTTTATCCTTAAAACTAAGAGTTTTTGCATGAAATTAAATCACAGGTTGTTCCTTATGCTGCATTTCTTTTGCAAAAAGCCGCCATAGTAATCACAGTTAATGTGCTCTTAACTAAACAAATATTAATACTTATCCACACACTCACCAACGTAAAACTCAAAGTCCAAACAGATGTTTTTTAGATCTGTCTTACATTTCTTAAACTGGGAGTGTTTCAGTAAATTCCTGCTGTTTTTCTGGGATTATTTGCTGTTCTAAATAAATGGTTCTTCATTAAAAACAACAAAAAAACTTCAGCGTACATTTAACAAACACTTGTCCTGTGAGCTTTGTTGTTGGGGGAAAAAATACACAGAAATATATATTTATAGCCATGTCAAAATTGTGAGCTGAACAGAAATAAATCTTTCATTTTCAGCTATTTAAATATAGTAAGGTAAACAATGAACTCTCTCCACTCTACTTGAATGTTGCAACATACTGGATTTTTTCTGCTTGTACCACAATGCTCTGTGAGAGGCTTTAGTAAAGGACAGACAGAAACTATTTGGAAATGAAAGTGATGCTGTCTTTAAAGAAAGATAGTTTGTCTAGAGTGATTTTATTTATGTCTGGTTTTTAGTTGTCCAGTGGGGAAAATGATCCTTTGAAAAACGTATCTTACTTCCTTTTTGCCTGAGGAGACAGAGCAGCACAAGAACAAGCCGCCATGATCTACGACTGTTTGTGTTTTGGTTTTCTTTTGTAAATGGGAAATGGCCTGTACTTGCACAGTGCTTTGTCTAGTCCAGAGGACTCCAAAGCGCTGTGCAAAGCGCTCAGTCATTCACCCATTCACACACCGATGCTGGTAAGCTACATAATAATCACAGCTGCCCTGACAGAAGCGAGGCTGCCATACAATCGGCACCTCTGACCAACACCAGCAGGTGATGTGTTTTGCCCAAGGACACAGCGACCGAGACGGGCAGACCAGGTGTCTGAACTGGCAACTCTGGTTACAGGATGAACTCCTAACCTGCTGAGTCACTGCTACGCTGTGGAAAGTGGTTACTTTCTGATCATTTTTGGGTTTATTACTGCCAGTTAGGTTCAGCTCAGTCCTTTCTGCTCATTATTGCCTTTACAGTGGTGCTACATTAGTTAAATCTTTTCTGTTCAGTTTCTTCTCTTCTTTCTTCTATGCATTTATTTTATTTCCCCTTTTAGTTTGTCGATCTTTTTGAGTTAATTTCCCTCTGTGTTAATTAGTCTCCCTCCCTCAGTTTTCCTGTTCTTCTGCCCCACATCCCTTAACTAGCTCACCTGGTTGTTTGTCATTTTCCACCTCTGCCTTAGTACTTAAGCTGCCTGGTTTGGATTGTTCAAAGCTATGTTTTATGTCCTCTTCTTGTTTTGTAAGTCTTTATTTTCATCACTGAAACTCTTCACTTCATCCCTCTGCCTCTGATTTTGCCTGCTCTTGGGTCCAACTAAAATCAAACCAAGTACAAGCTGAGAATAATCACAGCTTTACACTAAATCATGTTTTGAGGCTCT
This sequence comes from Poecilia formosa, assembly GCF_000485575.1. Taxonomy (NCBI): domain Eukaryota; kingdom Metazoa; phylum Chordata; class Actinopteri; order Cyprinodontiformes; family Poeciliidae; genus Poecilia; species Poecilia formosa. The sequence goes on along the minus strand of NW_006800302.1, from coordinate 506,435 downwards.
GCAGCTGCCACAGAAAAGATCTGCAATTCCTGCACTTTATCATAACATTAATTACAGAAACAAAGAGCCTTTTTGGGAATGGATTCCCAAAACAAGTTCTAAATCCACACTAAAACAAAGTAACATAAGTCACCTGTGAAAGGAAGTATTACTGCTTTCTCCAGCTGATATTGCGTTTCGAAAGCAGAGTTGCCTGTCATAAAAAAGAACCTTGTGTTGTAGAAACGCAGCCAGCCTACACCTGGTTCTGTCAACAGTTCAGTCCTGGTTGTAAGAGCAAAAACATGCAGCCAATGCAACACAGCTGCTTCTCCTCTACTAAAGAGGAAAAACTTTTAACTGTCATAAATTACCTCCAAGGACACACATTCAGTCCCGTTTTTATTTCCCATAGTTACAAAGTTCAGCAAACAAAAGGGTTTTAGTATTTGTGGCTCGCTGGGAGTGAAGAAGTATCTTTTTATTTCATACATTTACCAAAGAGTTTGTTTCTGTTGTCAAATGATAAACTTACTTTTTCACCAGGCACAATTGATTGCTTGACTTTTTCATTATTTTCCAACAGAGATTAAAAAGTGCCTTGCAAAAGCATTCATACCTTAAACCTTTTCACATTTTCAAACAGCAAACAGTGGTGCATTTTACTGCAATCTTATGTCCGACAAATCAGAACCGGAAGTAATCCGCGCAATATTTGTAGGCAAGCGCATGCGCAATACATGGCGGACCAATGGCAACAAAAAGAATGTGCGAGAAAAAGATACGTGAACAAACTCGCTGCTGTCGGGATCGACCCGTATGAGACGGAGAATGAAGATACGTGAGACGACGTGGACAAATTGCCTCAGATCTATGACATAGTTACCTCCGTCGTGAACACCGTGGAGGAGCTTCACGGCCTGAAATCCACGGACGGATGCAGTCAGTGTGTCAGCGGCTTTGTAAAAGACGAACGAATCCTTCAGGTGAATAAAAATGACTTTCTGAGTAAGTACCTATATTAACATACATGTAGGCTACATGTCCGTCTATTAGTTTGCCACATTAGCTAAGCTAATTTTGCTAGTTCGACAGTCGGGAACTAGCACTAGCACTGATAAATCAGTGACATTTATCACTGATAAATGTCAGTGATAAATATCACTGACATTTATCTTACTATCACACAGAGGCGGATAAAGTACTCAAAAACTGTAATCTGTTTATAGGTATAATGAACTTATTGTTTTTAAGTTAGGAACGAGGGGAGAGCTAGTAACTACATCTAAGCTTGTGGCTTGTTTATTGTTGTCATAGCAACTGCCTGCCAACATGGCTTTCGGTTACAATGTTCGCGAACGTGTGACGTCACACGTGGAAAAGACGCTTTTTCAAATAGAAAGTGTGAAAAGTGTGCTGTATATTTGTATTTAGCCAAACTAACTCAATATTATGTAAAATTGCCTTTTGCTGTAAAGGATTCACAAAAGCTCAGTTAGACTGCATGAGAGTAAAGGTGAACATTAATTTATGAGTTTTGCCACAGATCAGATCTGGACTTTGACTGGTCCATCGTAGCTCATGAATATGTTTATTAACCATTCTGTTAAGACGTCTAGCTCTATGTTTAGGGTCATTGTCCTTGAAGGTGAATCTCTTACCAGTCTGAAGTCTCCATCTGTCTTCGCATTAACTCGAACCGTCTTCCCTCTCCTTATTGAAGATAAACATCCGCACATGATTTGCCTTCACCACTGGAATAATGTGTTCAGGATGAAGTGTAGTGTTATTCTAATGTAACATAGGCTAAAGAGTTTGATTAATTTAGGTTTCATCTGACTAGAGCACCTTTTTCACATGTTTGCTGCATCCTGGTAATTCACTGCAACAACATTTCAATAGGCTTTCTGAAGTTTAATAATAGCTTTCTTTTTGAAACTCATCTATAAGTTAGCATAGGCCTTTTAGTTGATTTTTTGATAAATGTTCCTGCCTGAGCAAAATGCCAGTTTGTAGATGTACCACACTATTTTTCTGATGTATCAGAGAAACCGCACTCCACACTTTTCAGATTTCTATTTCTAAAAGAATTATTTATTTAAAATTATATAATCCTTTTAAACTGTTATTTCCTTCCACTTCCTAATATACTCATATTTTTATTGGTATAAAATCCGACAAAGTTCAAAGGATATGAATACTTTTTTCCACTGCGTGTAACACAACACAGTAGGTGTTATGAAAGCTCTTCTAAATATATCTGCAGGTGTGTCTGTTTCATTCACGATTATGGATGAATCACTGTCTTAACAATGTGAGAAGCTAAAAGTCTTTGTCGGAGGCTTTCTGTGATAAATTACCAGAGTTTTCTGCAGTGACATTTAACTAATTTCACTGTGGTAAATTCTTTCAAGTGCATTAAAGAGTCAGCTTTGATCCCTCGCTCCACTGGAGCCATAAAACAGGATCTATTGAAGGACACTTAATGATCTCTCTTTAATTGATTAGGCGGTGTTGATTATTCATTACCGAGGATTAAAAGCTCACATTGATGTAGCGGATGTATTCGTTTTCCCGCTGAGCCTTCTTTTTTTTCTTTTTTTTTTTTACGTTGATCCCATTTACAAAAGCGAGTTTTATCAATGCAGACGCCTTTCATTTATTAAAGACATCACTCCTCATAACCACATATGCCAAGGGAAGCAACATCCTGTCCAGTGGAGCCATTTGGATGGAGTGTGTATACTTCTGAGGTCAGCAAAATGGAAAGAAAGAATAAGAAAAGTCTTTAAGCTGATCTGGGTCTCTGCCAGCCAGCTTCAAACCTTTGCTCCCTTGGTTTGGGAGTTTGCTAGTTTCCCTTTTCCTCTGACATCACTCTCCAGGATCTGCACAATGATAACACAGGCCCCGATTGCATGACATTACTGCTTCCTTAAACGCACATGGGAGAGCCGAGTTAAAAATCCCACATGGCTACAGGCTAACTGCAGTTTCCAGCGCGCACCAGCTGCACAGCTGGTGTCCATGGGAGAGACAGAGCGGATACACAAATTCCAGACTGTTATGAGGCGGGGAAATATAATTCCTGGGGCAAGAGTTTTCTAATAGTATACTATGCTTCGAGCTGTAACCACAAATGTTATTTCCTTCTAAACCACAGACATGAAACCTGCACAACATCCATCAAAAGTGTGTATAACGTTGCAGCTCAGGACTTAACAAATACTCCGCAAATGTTTCAGGTCATAAAAGCCACAGAGCTGCAGAAAGTTTTTTTGCAATTATGTCACCCTTTCAAATTAAGATTGTGAACTAAAATGCAACTTTGCATTCAGATACGCAGAGTAAAAACAAAATATGGCTTTCAACTAATGATTTGGTTTATTCAGGGAAAAATCGACCCAATGCAGCATGACCCAGTGTGAAAAAAAAACACACTCCTATTAGCAGAAGGAGTGGGCATGAAAAGCCTGCTTAAGGTCAGCGTCTCAATAATTAGGCCACTTTGAAGCTTAATTATGAGCCATTCAGATGTTGGGCTAGTTATTATCCTGCAGATTGTGTTTAAGCTCACAGAACCGATGGCGAGATGTTCTTCTTCAGGGTTTTCTGGCAGAGAGCATCACTTACAAGCCGACCCAGACCATCACACTACCTCCATAAGTAGGAGGAAGTATGTGTGAACCAGGGTTGTAGTAGGTTTTTGGTTTTATTTCGTTGTCACTTTTTGTTTGTCTAATAGCTTTAATTTGTTTTTAGTTTTTATTAGTTAATTGTTCAGTTTTAGTTTAGTTTTTAGTTAGTTTCACAAACCCACAATATACTTCAAGTCAGTTGTAGGTTTTCCGCATTAATTGCAGTTTTTATTTATTTCAGTTAAGTTTGGTTAATTTTAGTTAACTATAATAACCTTGGTGTCATCGTCAGTATGACATTCTGTTGCTCTAAATGCTTCTTGTGTGAGTTTTAAACTGGTTGTAGCAGGAAGCACAATTTCCAAGAAGCCTCATTACTTTCTTACTTTACTAATTTTTGGCCTTGCAATTCTCCCGTTGATGCCGTTTTTACCCTGTCTCTCTCTCTCTCTTATCGCTGAATCATGAACTCTGACCTTAATGTGTCTTGCAAAGCGTTAGAGATTGTTCTGGAGGAATTGTTGATAAACACACTTGAAGTAATTTTGTTTAGCCTGACAGTCCTGGGATGGAAATTAAACTCGGCTTTCCAAAAGTCGTGCACAACATTAGCATCTTTTTTTTCTTTGTTGGATTCTAAAAAGGTTTAATAATCTGAAACATTTGAGAGAAATAAAATAAAGCAAGAAAACAGAAGAAATCTGTAAGGCGCCAAAAACTTTTTCACTGAACTTTAAATCAGAAGAAGCTGAAATAAAATCCACAGAACTAGTGTTGTACTAGTTAACTTAATGTGAAAACAAGTAAATAAAATTAAAGAAAGGCAACGGAAATTATTATTGCAATCATACATGCTTTCTCATTTACAAAATCAAAGTTTTCTTTTAATTGAGAATTACAAATCGAGTGACTAAAACCACTGAAGTTTTTAAACGGTACCGTATTCTGAGTTAGATTTAAATTGGAGATCTTTTACCTGTCCACAATTCAAATTACTCTGCCATCACAGAACCTAAATGCATCGACTGAGTCACTGTTAGCAGTGGTGCCTTGCCTTCAGAAGGCGTTCAGATGCGTAAAACTTTGCTTAATTGTGAAGATTTCTTTGCCAGATTTGAGAGCTGAACTTTCTGCTATTGGGTTAAACTGGTTTTATTCTCCAGCAAACTTTACAAAACCTTTAAACTCTTTCGTTTAAAACTACTGAAGCTCCAGAGATTTCTAAAATTTAAAAGCCAATTGCTGTTTTGTTTTTCACGTCTCAAGACTTGGGGCTTAATTTGTCTATTTCTGAAATTTGAGCCAAATACTAAAGTTAAGGGAAGAAGAGAAAGAGAGAGAAAAAAATGCACCTTATGTAATTTTTTTTTTTTCTGTTGTAATGCAAGCCAGATGTGACTGGGACCGTGGAAACAGGTGATGATAGCATTACACTGGAATTGCAAACAGATGGAGAGAAGCTTGAACCTATTCTTGTGTCAATGATGGGGTCATAAATAAAGATTTTTTTCCCCCCTTGAGATGAAATAAATTCTCTTTAATTAAAACTACAGCAACTTTACATTTTGTGTAAAAAGAAAATCGTCCAAACACGTCCTGAGTAACTTTGGACTCAGAAAGCGTTTGGAGGGTTTTTGTTGCGTTTATGATGTAATTTCAGGGTGGTTATCGCTGATTGCTGATTCCAAAGTTTTATTCAGCCGTTTCAGCAAAGTGTGTCGCTGAATTTGACGGTGAGGCTTCTCCCCTGATTCTCCACGCCTCAGTGGAAGTGGAGGATGCAGGTCTGCTTCACATCAGGTGAATTTATGGCTGCATGGGAGAGGAATGTCTCCAGTAATCAGTCCTGATGAAGCAAATGCTGAAGACGTCCTGGGAGACGAAGGAAAGCCACTGTACATGTTGGCCTGGCCCAGTGAGTGATGGAGAGGACAATGTGCAGGCCCACACCGAGAGGCCGCCGACCCCCCATGAGAGACGGCCCTGTAGAGAGCATTTATACCTGCTAGCACTGATACAAGAAGGAACCCACATCTACCAAAAAAAAACAGCCTCCCCCCAATCCTACAGATCTGACCACCAATTGAAAAACCTGAAAATGCAGACAACTTGGAGGTGAAGTTTTCACACTCAAAACTGATCATTAAAGGGGCAGTATTGTGTGTTTTCCAGCCACATCGTGTCATTTTGTAGCACAGTCGAGAAACTATGTTAACTTCACCTATAAAAATGATATAAAATATGACCTAAAAGAAATTTTACTTCCTTATTTAACACCTTAAAATTGGGCCTCTGTATCTTTAATAAACTCCTGCTCTTTCTGAAACTCCGCCTTCAGGAAATCATCACAGCATCGCTCTTCTATTAACCCTTTGTCAATGTTTTTACCCGCGTTGCACTGAGAAACAGCTGATCAGATGTGCAGCTTGCTAATTGCTGCTGGCTAGTTTGGAGGATCTGATTCTGGGAGGGCTGCTATGTGAGGCTGAAACTCTGAAGCTTGGAAACTGCAGCGCATGAGGAGGAGCTGCGCCTCAAAGGCGGGGCTAGGTCCACCCAGGCGTTTTGTGCAACTGAATGGTTGCCATGGGAGACTAAAAGATTAGCTAAATATGCTTGAAAGAATCAAAGTCACTCTCCAGATATGTTTCTGATGAGGAAATAACATCACAACATGATGTAAAGCTAAAAAAGTCAATTTTACATGATACCTTTAAGCTCATCTGAATATAGCAAGCATTTAGGATAAAAAGTGACTTTAATCCTGTTTTATTCCTGAGAATAAGTGTTCAGTCGAGCCCAAAGGAAATTGAAATCTAGATTTCTTTCTTGTAATTTAGCAAACGTGCAAAATGATTTTTAAGTTTTGGATCTACGATGACTAACATCAGATTTCTTCAAGAGAAAATCAAACTACTTTATTTGCTAGATTTTTCATTTTATTTTCTTGGCCTGCAAGCTCTTCTGGCTCGAGTGCTTGCAGGCCAAGCAAGCACCCCCAAACTTTTTGTTTGGAGGTGTCCAAACAAAAAGTTTGGACACCTCCAGGTCACATTCTGTCTCTTTTTTAAAGTTTCCATTACACCAGTGCCTCCAAAAATACACCAAACAGACCTACCATTAAGAAAGGTCTGTTTGGAAAAACAATTAAAAAGCAGAGAAAGGAAAGCACATCGATTCAATACTAAAAATAGAAACTTAATGTCCTGATTAACTAAAACGCTTACATAACGTTTACACCCAGAAAACTAAAGCAAATCAGAGATTTAGATTAAAAACTGCATTTCTGACAAGAGAGGATCTCCTTCTGCTGATGCTGTTTTTGTTTTTCTTCTATTTTTGGCAAAGAAAAGTGTGCAGTCAGATCAATACTTCTTTGATTGTTTTATAGAGGTTTTGGTTTGAAAACCACTGCCACTGTAAACTGTGTGGAAATCTGTAGCTAGAATGGATATTTTTAAAATCTCTGCAGGAGAGTGAAACCGAGAGGAGCCCTGGTTTTGATTACATCCTACCATCTAGAAACATAATTCACCACATTTCTGTGGCTGTAAAGTCGTGAAACTTAATTAACATACTTCTTATTCACTATGCAAGATGTAATCCCTGGAGCTGCTTCACGTCTTATCATTAGCTGCAATAGTTTCAGTGTTTATTTCAGTGTTTTTTGAAACTTTGGACTGAACTGGATCATCTGCAGCTCGAAATCACTTGTATTTCAACTGGTTAGCATCCAGCAAAATAATGCTGCACTCAACACAGATTGATTACCACGTATTTAAAGACTTTGTTCTTATTTCTGATTTTAATGCTCCAACTACAGTCAGTTTGTCATTTCAGAAATCTCTACATGGGGACAAAAAGGACATAGTTTTCTCTAAAATATAAGAAAATGTCAGTCTACCTAATTATTAATTTTTATTCGGACAAGCTTTGCTGGGCTATTCAGAGAAGTTGTACACAATAATTTTTGCTGAAATTCCTGGTGAATCAGGATCTTTTTTTTCTTATTTTCTTTTTTTATCTTAGAAATACATATTTAGTTTAGCAGCAGTAGATATCCAGTTGACTAGTTCACACATGAACAAACAGGGAACAAGAACCATGTTTGTACTTTTACAGAGCATTGAGGAACAAAACGATTTAGGAAACTTTGAGGAGTTTTTATTGCACTCCAAAATAATTTTCATTTGAGTCTATTTCTACAAGACCCTCGGCAGCTAATGTGCAACTGCAGTAAAAAGACCTATAAATAGCTGGTTAAATCCTCCCTGCCATTTTCCAGGCTATCCCCAGAGTCACCACAAGAGAGCACAGCTGGCCGATTCTCCCACTCGCTGCCGATTCTCTCCTGCGTCACACGCAGGTGTAAAACCCAAAACCTTCTCCACAGATTCATGCCGTCACAGCTTCTACCAGCCGCTCCAAATGGGCTCTCACGTTCTGCCATTTGGGAAAGTGGACTTTAATGGACTCATGGGAGCCTGACACCTCGTCCCGGCTTGGTGCCACATGACAGTGTGACAAACACTGAGCTCTTAAATCATTAAATTACTGTGTAAAATGATTTATTGTCCCCCTGTAGTGGACAGCGCTATCCAGAGAGCATTAAAGATGCTCTGTGTTTTCGATTTCACACGTCCTGTAATGTGTTTATGCAGCTGGATAGTTTTATTGGAGCGATTGAATTAAGCCGTGATAAGTGATTTGAAGTGCCCTGCTCAAGGGTACACTAGAAATGCAGCACCTGCCAGTGCTGCACGCTCTGTGGGGGTTTGCTCTGGGAAACGTTATATGTGTGTGGCAAGTAAATTACTTTACCAAAACATATAATCTAGCCTCTGAGATTTCTATTCCTGTTTCCTGAATTAATTTGAAAGTTTCTGGGAGTTTTTTTTACTTCTTCTTCTTCCTCTTCTTCTTCTTCTTCTTCTTCTTCTTCTTCCCAGACCCAACAAGGGCTGCAGCACAAAATCCTGAGTCGTCCTGATGCTGTAGATTAAGAGCTACGATGTTCAAAAGCAAGGCTTAGCTGCAGACCACTGAGGAGGATCAGCTCATTTCCTTTAGCGCAGTATGCAGAGAGTAGAGCTTGTCTCAGAAGATCAATGTCTCCTCCTTTGTTGCATCAGTCATGCAGCGTCTTTTCTGCACAATAGCGCCGTGGAGGTTGGTGGGCTGGTGACTGGAGAGGACCGAGGACCACCTGACGGCCCGCTGGTGCTTGGGAACGCGCACACAAACTGCTGATTGTGTCTTTATCTGTCCTCTGACAGCAGATTTGTTTGAAAGTTTCTTTACATCTCCTCCCCTCTCTATGGAGCAAGTTAACATGCTTTATTCCACTTTGACACACAAAACCACAAACACCATAATGTGTAACAGGCTGTAGTTTGTCACACCTCTCTGGTTCCTGCTCAGAGCATTGTCTGAAACGTCTCCCTCAGAGCTGCTCGAAACATTCAATCTGTTCGCCACCATTAATTATGCAGATTTATTAAATCTACTTACTACTTGATCTGTAGGTCTTTCTGGTGTAATATTTTTATACTCTTTAATGCTCATAATTCACTATGACTTTAAAAAGTATTTGCTTCACTTTATGCTTTTTTGCCACTTAAATGTGTTGGATAATCACATTTTATTATCAGACAAGCACAACTCAAGCAAACAAAAACAGTTTTTAAATGATAGTTCTGCCTAATAAGGGAGAAAAACGCAATTAAACCAACATGGCTCTTTACTCAAAGAAAATTAAGTTGTATTTAGTAAGAATCTATTCAAACAAACAAGAAAGGAAAGAAAGAATGGAAAAGAAAGCAACAATGTCAACATTACATGTTTGAAACAGAGCAGGATAAGCAAATTCTTACCTCCTTTACTTTCCTATTTAAGTAACTCCCAATTAATTACAAATTACCTGTTGATTTCAGTATCCAGTCTCTTGAACAAACAACTAAAGCCCCTTAAGAAAATGAATTATACACCTACTGTGCTTCCTTGAACAGGCGAGGATAGGTCTATGGGCTAAACAAAACGTGTTCATTACATTTTTTATATACAAAAAATCATTCTTAGATAATCAGCTCTGGCTATTTTGTTTTAGGGCATCTTCTCACGTTAAATCCAAAGAAGCTGCAGCTGGCCACGCCCCCAACTCAATGTTTACACTCGCTCGTAAAAATGGCTGCAATCAGATGTGCAATTATACCACCGTACATCTTTGAAAAGCATTAGTAGAGCCTCCTGCACCAAGTGGTTTCTAGATGGTAATTCAGCAACAAAACACTTATCTTTTCCAGGAGACCTCGTACAGTGCATACAGCAATAAAAACCAGCTGAGCAAATGTCCTGGAGTCCCACGAGGGTTGCTAGGTAACGGGTCTGGGGTTGCTAGGTAACGGTGCAGCACCCATGGAATGTGACTTAACAATCAGGAGGTTTTTGAAATGGCTCACTTTCAAGACACCAAAAAACAATAAGTTATTGCCAAAAAACAGCTGGGTGGTGCTTTTAGAAGCAGTACAGGTCAAACTGAAGAAGAAAAATTTTACATAATAGATACAGAGTTTCCCCCAAAAAACTTTCTAAGCCCGGTGCTCAGGGCGCTACGGTCATGCAGCCACCCATTGTGTTTTTGAGTTAAAAATGTTTAAAGTTGACAGGAAATTTGAAAATATTATTTGATAGTTATGCATTTTTGGAAGACTAGAAGATTAATACCTAAAAGCCAACTATAAAGTTTTTTTTAAAGTTTTTTTTAAAGGCAATCATTAAAAAACCTTAATAAATTAACAAAGCTAAGCCTGATGAGGGCACAAGTAAAGCCTGGTGGCCCGCCAGGCTTATAATATACACTGAGGGAAACCCTGAGGTATGATGTGTTGCTGTTTCAGATACCTGGCTTAACCCACTTCATGTTGCCAAACAGGTCCCACATGCTGCATTAACTCTAAGTTATTTGATAATCTGAAACATTTAAGTATGAAAAAAAAAAATCAAAAACAGATTAAAAAACTATTTTCCCAGCACTCTGCGTCAGATAAACATATTAATTTGTTTACTCTGGGGATATTCATAACTCAGCAGTCAAAAACAACATCAAAACTGTTTTTCAATCGCAATGAACAGACGTTTAGACCGAGTAAAAAACTAAGCTAATTTAATCAGTTTCTGCATCAGTTCATTGTGCAAGATTCCCAGCTTGCCACGTTTACGCAGCTGTGGCGATACAACAAAATAAAGAGTTGTCTCTGAAGAAGTTAGCAGGAAATGAACAGAGAGCAGACCTCAATGTGGAATTACTCCCTCTCATTAAAACGAGGTTGCTAAGACAAGATAGAAAACAAAATAAACAACTGTGAGTCGCACCATTCTTCATCCAGAGGAAGAATGTGGGGGCCGCCGGGATCCAGGGGCCTGTTTGTGATGACACTTCTGCTCTATTTTCTCTGCTCTCCAGGCTTGACAAAATCCAGCATCACTGGAGTTCCCTCTTCCTCCCTGACTCACACACACTCTCACAAAAACACACAGTCGGGCCATTTGTTTTGTTAAGTACTTGCTAAATGCAACAAGCTGATTATCAGGAAAAGAGCCATCTCTGGTTTCTGCAAAGCCAGAGTGTTTAAAAAGGGGAAACTTCAGCTTGAACTGTTTCAAGGGCTGCAACAGATTAGTAGCAGCTCATTGCTTTTAACGAGCTAAGCAGCGAGTCCCAGAACAGAGCAGATCTGTGTGTTATCGATATGGACTTTAAAATTAAAACGAGACGAGTCAAAGAAATAATTTTATTTAACGCTTCTTCGATATTAAAGGGATAATTCAAAAGTTGTGCTGTAAACATGTGAAAACCTGTTAATAATAAACTTCTTCCTTTTGAATAAATCCAGATTGGATCGCTGAAGCTAACGGCTAATCAGAGAGGAGACAATTTCAGCGTCAACTTCTGTTATCTTAGAAACATCCGGTCTGAAAAATGTCTGGTAATTTTTGTTTATGCTCTTATACGAACCGTTAAAAACCTGTTATCACCTTTGCATTGGATGGTTATTTACAGAGAAGAAGGTGATTGCGCTAGAATCTAAGCATTTCCGATCATATTATTGTCTGATATAAAAGTAAAATGGGGTAAACAGCTAAAACTTATATTTACACAGCTTTACTTCTCTGTCAATTGGAAACGCTTTACATGCTTTGCTCTTAGTACATGTTTACAGAGATATTCAGACGGCATTTTCCCAAGAACAAGTCAAGTCTCGAGTCTCTAATGACTGAACAAATTACCATTTTCTCTCTGGATTCATGCTGTCTAACCTGCCTGAAACACAGAAATGATGCAAAATCCAATTCTGGTGGCTGAGTACTTCAGCAGATGCATTTTTTTTTTTTTTTTTTTTACAAAAAAAAGGTGCATTTTAGTGCAAAATTGTGCATTTTGCATCACCAAAATGCATTTGGTGATGCAAAATCACAGAAATGATGCAAAATCCAATTCTGGTGGCTGAGTACTTCACCAAATGCATTTTTTGTTAAATATTTCCACTGAAGTCAGATTTTAATTTCCAATCCTTCTCCATAAGCGACATTCCTTTCACAGCAGGTGGGAAATTCACATTTGATACTTTAGAGTTGCTTCTATTGCCAAGCATGTTTAAAGACATTAGTAGTGCATGAGAGTCCAGAGTCCCAAACAGAACCCCCTCCTTCTGTTTTCAAACTGCATTTGTTCAGAATTGCAAGCGTTGCTCTTTCTCCAGGTCTCCAAAGGACTGGTTTTACACTGTCTGCACGCATTACTGCCATAGTCTGCTGAAGGCTGATCCTGTCACCCACATCTTTCCTGCAGCCGGGCCACCCAGCCTGGATCTGCCTCCAACATGTCATCCCTCTGTGTGGTCCTAAACAAAACAGAAACAGGGAAACGGAGGAAAGCGTACCGATGCCAGCCGGGAGAGAAAGAAAGAGATGTTTCAAAATATGACAGTGTCATCTCTGGGAATGGAGCTCAGAGGGGAGAAAAGGCAGACAAAAAAGTGTTTGAATAGAAGCTGAGTGTCTGTTTTACGACGCTGTAAGGTGTTTTATTATGCCTCTCTGTTCTCACTGCACAGTAAATGCTATAGATTACACTTTCCTTATGCATTTTGGACAGATTCAACCACTATTGTTCCTCTCTTTCGCTTTAGCAGAGCTTTGAATAAACGAGATGATGAAGACAATCATGTACTGCCGAGATAAATCCCCCAATTTTGCTTTTAAACAAAACAAGAGAAACAGAAAAGTTATGTGGCAATAAAAATTTCAAATGACTTGTTGCTAAATGCCAAAAACAGCAACCAGTTGCTTAGGCAATTGTTATTAATCCTGACTTTACTGGGATCCAGAGCCTCAGAATAACTATGAATCATCTAAAAGTTTACAGTGAAGCCATAAAACTTCTATCCAAGAATAAATAGAATATGTTACAACAGATTTATGATCATTGATTGCCTCAAAAAGCCCACGTTTTTGCCGGGATCCAACGCATGTTCTGCTCTTTATAGATGCCTCGGCTTGATTTAGGATTCAGTTGATGGATATTAAATAACCTGCTCATGTGGAATCTGAGAGATAAAGATCTGGAGGTCACATGGTAGGTATCCGATGTCCTCTGCATGGTTTGCGTTAGGGAAGTGCGTTGGGTGGCTCAGCCAGTCCGCCTCCGTGATTTACGCAACACTACATGAAATAATGGAAAGTGGTGGAAATAAATGATCTGCGGGGCATGTTGATTGTTTGGCTCCGCATCTGAGCTGCACGTTGTGATGAAAAGCTGCTCTTTCATTACCGCAGCCGAGGTACGCTCGGCCTGTCGGGACGGCTGCCCACACAACAACACAAACTATCAGCAGTCAGAGGAACACTGCAATCATAAACGCATTTGACGCAGCCTTCATATGTGTGGCGATGACGTTGTTATACAGTGAAAAGTACTCAGCACACTTGGATGCTTTACCCTTCTTGTTGCTTTCACAAATCAATTGCGATGAATAAAATAAAGCTTTTTTGAGGAGAAAAAGTACAAACTAACTTCTACAAAATACTGAAATTAGTATAAATATGAATCCTCTTTAAAGCTGCAGTATGTAACTCTGAAAGTGTTTTTTACATATTTGGTAAAACTGTCACCATGTAATATATAATATGAGACAGATAATCCGTGAATTGACAGCACAAAGACCCGCCTCCTGACTGTGATTGGTTGTTTCTAGATAGGCGTGGGAGAAGGCAGAAGAGCATGAATTTTTCACAGATTCTCTGTCTCGTATTATACTTTCAAGGCATAGAGACAATTTCAACAAATATGTTACAAAATATTTGCTAAAAGCTACATACTGCACCTTTAAGTCAGTATTTAGTTGACACACCGATGGTCTCAATCTGGCACATATGGACTCTACAGTTTTACTTTAATCTTCCTTGAAAAACTCAAGCTCTGTAAGGTTGCATGGAGATTAGCTGTGAAGTGTCCTTTTCAAGCCCTGCCACAAATTCTCTATCAGATTGAGGTTTGAGCTTTGACTGGACCACTCCAGAACACACAACTTGCTGTCATTTATATATAGCTTTAGCTAGAAAATGCACATTTCACTGCAATCATTTTATCTTCTCCCTTCACAAGTCTTCCAAGACCAACTACCAAGAACCATCCCCCCACAGCATGATGCTGCCACCACTATGCTTCACAGTGGGGATGGTGTGTTTGTGGTGATGTGGAGTTGTTGGGTGTCTTGTCTGATGGCCAAAAACAACATTTTCATCTCAATAAAGAACTTTCTAAGCTTTGATATGAGTTTTCTTCTTCAACAGTTACTCAGTTTGTGAGGACAGCATGATTTTTTTTTTGTATCCATCCCCTGACCTATGCTTTTCAATAACCTTTTCCTTGATTATCTTGGAGTCCTCATGCTTTAATGGTAGCCAGGAACACTGATAGACCAGACACACTTGTTTTTATACCACAGTCCCTTATCTCCATTATTGTCAGATTACTGGCACCAATTGGCTGGACCTCTGTTAAATTAGGTCAGTCACTTATTTTGACATAAATACCTGTCTTTAATTGCCCTTCTTTTGTAGAAATCTGTTTTGACTTTCACATTAAAGACATTTTTTTTTGTAAATTTCTATTTTTAAAAAAGTAACATTTTGTTCATACGTTAAAGAAATAAAAAGGGTAAAACATCCGAGTGTATGAATACTTTTGCAAGGAATTTATATGTCTCTCATGCAAATAGGATATTGGATCTCAATGAGGTAACCTGTATAAATAAAGGTCAAAAGAATATGTGTGTGTTTGACTCATCTGGTGCAAAAGCTCAGAGGAGGAAACAGAAAAGGTCACAGCTTGAGCAACACGCATAGAAAACGCTGAGACATTATGATGAGCTGAAAAGTCCAGATCTGGATAAAATTGGTGTCATTTTCCTCCCAACATAACTTACTGCACCAGTTTGCTTTAAGAGAAAAGTTTCATTATGCAACCAGATCTCCTCCCATCTCTGAATTTATTTTTCCAGCAAATATAAAAAGTGTCAAAATGCATCTAATTGTGCTAAAATACACTATGCACAACATTTGATTACATACATCATATCGACTTCTGGAGTACTGTATCATTTTAATAAATATTGTTGTATCATTTAGAGCAACTCACCTACAGAGTCTTTTTCTGTACATTAGTGAAGTTTCTCAATGAGCTTTCAATAAAGATTTGCAACCAGTGAACAACAATTTCCAGTTAAACATTACAAAAATCTGACAGCTTTAATGGAAAGTACGATAAATAATAGGACATAAATAATAGGACAGTTCTACATGAGCATTTAAGGTTGGATTGGGAAGCCAGTTATATTTTTAAGAAATCTTCAATAAAATTTAAGGACATTTAAGAAATGTTACATATTGTAAAAAAGAATAAATGGAAATTATGCTTGGGAAAAACTCAATTCTAATTGGGAAAATGGTTTTGCAAAAAGATCGGTTGTAGTTTGTTCTCTTTGTAAACTTCTGTTTGTATTTTATTTATTTATGGTATTAACTTTTGGACAATTATTCCCTCTGGGTTTGAAAGCTGTGCAGCTGGAAGGATTTCTGCTCTTATTTTTTATTTTTTGACAGTTGCTATGATGCAGAACCGTGGCAACAAGGTATTGTTTTTACAACTGAGAGCAGCTGATTAGCATCTAAAAAGATCAAATAATAGCTGAACTCTGACCCCGAATCCCAGAGGAGTTGAGATGGAGGCCTCATGGACCAGAGAGCAGAGAGAAGCAAGGAGTTCAAACGGTCTCTTCCATCGATCACGGTGGTCAAGGATCAAATCCCAAACTCTAATGTCTCTCCGCTCGACTTTATAACCGTTCAGAGATTTGAAGAGGGGTAGCAAAAACAAATGGAGTGGATTAGCTGTGTTTCCCAACAACTGACTGTATCATTCAGAACATGTTACTGTTATATGTTATTGTGCTCTCTGCTGCCCAGAAATTGAGGCATTACCATGACAGGAATTGTCTTCAGTCAGAGGCCTCTTTAGATTTGTTGCAAGACTGACTGCTAATGGAGTCATTATTTTTTCACTAACATTTTTTCTCAAAGTTAAACTAGTTTTAAACTTTTTTTATTGTTGCTTTGAATATTGACATGGACAGGTTCAGGTGAGTAGTTATCGTGTAGTTATTCCCTGATTTTTAAAATTCATGGCATGCCTGCCATACGTGAAAGATGTTTTTTGTATTTTGAAGAAAGGCTAGAAAAATTGTCTTGTTTGTGAAGTCATTACTAAAGAAACGCCAAATTAAATCTTCTTACACATCACTTCAAATACATTAAATTAATAGGAACTCTTAGAAGTACTAGTGCAGCAGTGATTATTTTTGTTAAACTCACTGAAAATGTATTCAAACTGAGAATAAAAGAGGGCTTTGGCTCATATTCGATGATGTTATACAACTAAAATAAAGGATTAATTTTAAGAGTATTTGCACATCTTTACCAGGAGTATTATGATTTCAGGCTGTTGGACATGGTCCCCTTTTAGAATAAATTTTCTTTACAATACAGCACTTTTATTATTTACTATATACTGGATAAACCCTAAGCCATGTGTTTTCGCCACAGACGAGGAAACAGAGGTAGAGTCCAGCTTTCAAATGCCAAAACAAAACATGTTTAGTTTCCCAGAACAGGCAGGAAGTTTAAATTTTAAGAGAGACCACTGCAGTGTGATTTCTCTTGTAAAAATTTAAAGGACAATGTAAACCAGGTTTTAAAGTGTGATTTTTCCTTCTGCTCAGTTTCCAGACACTTCAGGCTTTTAAAAAAATCTGTTGCTGACGGTTTTTAATCCAACGTTTTGATCATTCTGCTCACTGAAATGAAAAGCTATACTTCTCAGAAGGTCTTGCTAATTGCAGCAGACAACGACTTAGTTTCTTAGCTAAACTGAATGTGGTATTTTTGGAGCTGAATAAGTGCGTTTTTGGAGCAGGGGAGTTTGAGAAATCTGATAAGAAAAACACGTCAGAACCAGCAAATTCAGCTCATTCCTGGCTTCAGCGTCTAAATGAAACATATCTGAGGGTAAAAAAAAAAGGATTCATTCAGAATTGAAGACATGAGTTCATTCTGAATTTATCTTTTTTTGTTTTGTTTTGAATTGTGATCTCCAGTGTCATCCCTATAATTTGCACTGTAACCTTTGTTTCTGATCCGAGCAAGATGCGCTTTAAAAAAAAAAAAACTCACCAACTTAGATTCAGCTGCACCACAAACGAGGACTGTTTGTCACAGGCAATTACAGCTGCTACATGACACAGAAACAGATTCAGCATGTCCAAGCCCAAAGTAATCCAGCATGTGGTGAACTCACACACACACAAAAGTAATGATGCACGCGGCGGTGAATGGATGTGAACGACAGCGCAGCATCAAGGCGTGATGGCTGAGCAGCTGAGCGACTTTAAACTGGCCTTCAGAGATCCCGCTAATGATCATTTAAGTGAATTCCCTATCCTGTCCCAAAACCTCCGGCCAATTTATCTTCAGCTGGTTTCACACAGAGACACAAAAAAAACATTCATTCATTCATTAGCTCTTCTGCTCTCTCAGACCACTTGTCTGTAAATCAGAGCAGGACTTTCTACAAAGCTTTCCTGCTCAAATTAAATTCAACATGTTATCGTTCTGCACAACAAACTACAAATCCCTGGCCGGAGCAGCGCTGTGTTTTGCATCAGTTGTTGTGAAAACAGTTCCTCTGGTCGCCCCCTCTGCCCCCAGCCAGCATTTACCCCCCGCCCCTCCACTGTAAATCATGATAAAATGGCTTGCAGGTGTCAGGATTAAAGAATACTCTCAAAGGACTTTGGGCCACAGACGCAGCCGCAGCTGCTGCTCTCCTTTTGCCAGGTCCTTTATGGCTACAGTATTTGTTTTCTGTTTAGTGTGAAGGCCTTGTAGTACCAGTGCCGGGCCGGACCAGAGGTTGTCCTCCAGAGGGCTGAAACAAAAGTACGTGGAGTTTTGCCATAGCTTTTCTAAAATGGTGTGCATAGTTTCAGTTTGTCAAAGGTTTCAGAACCATTAATTTACTTTAAAGGCGATGTATTGTGCAAAATTTACGTTTCGCATGTTTTTTGTACTTTCATTTGGGTATAGATTTGGCTTCTAAAAACAGCACAAGTGTTTAAAAAAAAACACAGAGACAACTTCTGGCAATAATATTCTCTAGTGTCTGATAACCTTCGGAATGTAACAAATCAGCAGGCGCTGTCCCGTTACCTAGCAACCCCAGCAAAGCCCCGCCCCGTTGCCTAGCAACTCAAGCAGAAGCTTCTGGAAAAGACAAAGTGTTTTGTTGTTGACTTACCATTCAGAAACCACTTGCTGCAGGAGGCTCCACTGATGCTTTTCAAAGATGTACGGTTGTGTAATTGCAGCCATTGTCATGTGCGAATGTAAACGTTTAGTTGGAGGGCGTGACCAACAGCAGCTTATTTAGATTTAAAGTGACAAGAGGCCCTAAAATAGGCAGAACTGACAGATTTTGTTCAAAAAAAATATAATGAACATGTTTTGTATAGCTAGCTTGTTCAATGAGGAATAAAAGGTTACACTTAAATCCACTTTGCTCATATAGAACAGCATTTCATTGATTCAAAAAGAAGATTAAAAGTTGCATTTATGAATTGATGCATATTTAGTCACTCTTCTCTCTGTAGCAATTTAACGTTTTGTTTTTGTTTTTTTTAAATAAAATACACTTTTCCTATCTGGGTTGATTTTTTTTTTTTCTTGGATTCAGTCACACTGTTTGTCAACATGGATTACATGGTTTTAAAATTCTAATAAATATGTTTGTCTATGTTGCATGATGATTGATGATGGATCTGCGTTTGTAATCCGCCCAACAAATTACTCTTAAGTGCTCCACACTGCGTCCAATACTTCGGCAGGTTAAAGCTCCAAATGGAAAATGGGAAAATTGCATCCACCAATCATATGGTTTTAATTTGACTTCAGTGCAATTCAAAACGTGATGTCATCACTTTGATCTGTACATTTCCTGCAGTTTGCCAACAAACCTTCATAGTTTTTTTTTTACACAGGTATCACAACGAGATCAGAGGCCTCTGAGAGAAAACTCCATCGCTAACGAGGAAACTTTAGGTTCAGATTAGAGTTTTCTGAATGCAGGGATGTATTGCTGAGGTCAGGTATCCAATCTGTTTCATAAAAACCTTGTTTTATCAAGTAAAAGTAAAAAGTACAACGTAGAAAAGAAAATCCTAAAAGTAATTTTTTTCAAAAAAGTTACTCAAGCATAATTGTAACTAGTTACTACTCAACTCTGCAGTGACTTATAAATAAAATTACTTTTATTTGAAGCACCTATTAGTTTTTTCAGTATTTTGTGTCTTAAACAAGGATGAGCAGATCTCTTTCTAGCTTTTTCATTCAATTATGGAAAGACATCTTCTAATATAGATGTTTCCCACAGCAGTAAGTTTGACCTGTCAGGTGTAACTAATAACGTTAATGATGGCCCTATCCCATTTCGGTGGCCCAGTAAGCCATGAAAGGAGCCAAATATGCACAATAGTAGAGGCCTGGGCCTGGCAGAGGAGCGACCACATGAGAAACAGCCAGCATTAATGTTCTCGCCGCTCAAAATGCTGTGAGAAACATCTTCTGAATAACAAGAGAATAATGAATGTTTCCATGTTGCATCAGGATAATGGACAAAATTACCGACTGTAATATTTCCCATTTCTATGTCAAAAAGATAACACTGAGGAACAATCTGACAGCTCAGAAACCTTTTCCATTGTAAACAATATCACTCTCTTATTTAAAAACCACAAAGGTGTGTTCCTATTTTAAATTTCCACCAAGGCAGGGAAGAAATATAATTGCTTCAGACACTCTGGTGTGCTGTCGAAATGAAACTGCAGCTTGCTGGATCTCTTGTTTATGGTCTAGAGCTGTTCCAAGCACGTACCAGCCTCACTTAAAATGCAAGTCTGACGTAAAATGAGAGTTCAGATGGCCTGGCCTGCTTTCATCCCACTTAGACAACATAGTTAAAATTACAATTACCTTGCAGCCCGAGTCCAAACCCACTTTGAGGTGTTATATGAGGTATGGCAGACTGGTGGTGAGCACGAATCCTGCTTGGCCAAACGGTAACCAGATCCCCACGGCAATTACACAGGGTAAGTCTGAGGTTTGCTTTAATTTAAAGCAAACCTTCTGCACACAATTATGTTATGAATTAACAACACAACAATAGCTACATTAAAATAATCAGTGAAAAGATGGCAGTTTTTAGAAAGGTTTTGTGTGGATATTTTTAGCCCTCATAAACTGATTGAAAATGACCAAAAATGCTGACATCTTCACTTTTAGCCATTTTGACTGAAACCCTTTCCAAACAAAAAGCAAAAACAGGTGTATCTGATAGTCGAATATACATGCGACTATCAGATACACCAAAAGAAAAAATAATCTCTTAAGAAATCATTTTAAATTAACAGTTTCTAGTAATTGCCACATTTAATTGGCAGAGGCTCTTGTTTTTTACTAACCATTTAAAATGTGATAAGCTAGATTTTTAAAATATTTGTGTGAAAAATTAAAACGCATCCCTCGAGGCACAAAAAATTTAAGTTGCATTAAATTATCTTAATGTTAATAAATAAATTAGTCTACGGATCTGTCAAAAATCTGTTTTGAAGGAGGATTTGTTTTCATTCTTTGAGAGATCTCAGTCATTTGTGTATTCTTCTAAAGATCAAGTCTTATTTAGGATGAACACCAAACTAATTGTCCTTGAATTAGATTAAATAAGTCCTTAAGATACCAAAACAGGACAATAATTCATACTCTTGTTTGGTGGTTTCTCTCTTCAGAGCTGGGTTGGTGCCCAAGGTGTGGACAGAAAACAAAACAAAGAGTTTCTATCAGAATCTCTTACCTGTAGTCCAGTCAAATGTAGGGTAGTGTCTTAGTCAGCAGAAGCCCCAAGATTGTTCTTTGGGTTCTGGCAGTTGGTGTGGTATGTCCTTTAATGAACACCGTACTTTGGCTTCTNGATTAAATGCGCTGATCCGTCACTGTGCCTGTTAAACACATAGGACCGAGTAGAGTGGTATACCGCTCCAAGATGGCCGCCCTAAATCTCGTCAGCGACAATAGGCGACCGCGGGGCATGAGGCGTCTATCCTTATATTATGTCTATGGTTTGGAGGGTTAGCAACACTGACCGTTAGCTCCTCACTACAGCCAAATATTAGGTTTAATGACTGAGTCTTTAGTTCTGTGTAGTTTTTCTTAGTTTTTTTAATCTGTACTGTGTTTGGAAAAATTAAAGGAAGTTATGTTAACACGTAGTGTTGGTTTGTGGCTCAGAAGGTGAGCCGAATAAATGTAACGGTCGGAACCACGGCTTTAACCGCCGTGTGTCTGGCTCCTCCCGCCTCAAACTTCATTCCAACACCCTTAAAACACAAAGCAGACTATTCGGTAGAAGAGAGGTCCATCTCACACGGACAGGGTTACACAAACGTAGGTGGACTCCTGATGACGTACAGTCTTATTTATAGTGGTGGTTCCTGCATGGACACCACCCTGGCTAACACCTTCCTTCTGCCATTACTCCCACAACTATTATCTTCCTTTCATGGTTGCTTGCATAATACAAACATCCACAGAAATTTTCCCAGTTTGTGAATGCATCATTCCTTCAAATTTGCTAGTTGAGCGTAACTAGAGCTATTGCTCAGTCATGCTAGCACAAGAAAAAGAAGAATTCACAGAATAACTTGTGCTTTAATTCCTGTGGGACAACAAACACGCCTTTATCATGTAATAATCAGCAGCGCATTGGAAATATATGGAGTGCCAACTTTTTATTGCCTGCACATGAATAAAAACACCAGAACACTTGTTCAGGAAACAAGTAAGGCAACAAGAAATAAGTTTAATCATTGATTGGTTTGTGCCACCCCTTTCAAATGCCGTCCTGGGCAACCACCCATACATTTTTTTATCAAAATCCACTACAGGCTCTGTCACAAAGCAGCACCAAAGTAAAATGTTTCTGTGCCACTATATTCTATCATTAACTCCATGGGTGTCCAAAGTGCCGCCTGGGGGCCTTTTGCGACCCTTGAATTGATTCTGTGCGGCCCGTGTCCACGATTCAAAAATAATTTATTTCACCAGACTGTTGATTGTGAAACGCCTAAAAAAAACCTAAAATTTAATTTTCTCTGAACAAAAGGAAGGAAAAGGAAAGAATTAAAACAATATTTAAAAAGAAATCATAAGCAAAAGTTATAAACTATTTCTTTTAACAGCCACATTTTTTCATTTCATTTAAATTTGACAGTACATAGCACTAGAAACATCAAGTAACTTTTACTTGAAAGTAAAATTGATTGAAATAGACAAAAAAAAAAATTTAAAAAAGAGTCTAGTGTTATTTGTAGCCTAGAATAGATCTAAAATGATTTATCAGGCTAGTACATTTCATTACAATACTGCACATCTCATTTGTTTTTACAAAATAATTGTTTTTGTATTTTTAATAACAAAAGAGATAACATTTTGTGACCCACAGCTACTTTTAACTTCACAGTTGTGGCTCCATAAAGTTTACACAGCTCTGATTTACTTCAAACCAAATTCTTTAGGCCAAAAATATCAAAAAATCAAATATTTTTTTCATGACACAAGATCTCAAGCATTCAGTTATTCCATTGAACAAAAAGCCAAAATCATTTTCAGGGTTTGGCGTAATCATAAATTACTTCAAAGGTTCCTGAACTTTGAAATGAACCAAAATAAGATAATTCACATGAGAGAACTTTAATAAATAGTGTAATACGTAGTTTGGCAGGATTTCTGACAAAACCTTTGTTGAACATAAAACGCTGAGGTCATAAAAGCCATCACATCCTGCAGATCCCACCAGTGGGAAAAAGAAGCTGCTTTGTCTGCATCTAAAACACATGTGTCAAACTCGAGGCTCGGGGGCCAAATCTGGCCCACCGTAGCTTTTTATGTGGCCCTCTGGACTCCAAATTACATCAGTAAGTCCCTCCAGTTTTTCACAAATCCACACAAAGTCAGCAAATCCCCATATTTTTTCAGATTTTACTGCAAATTTGGTAACACTTAATTTGACAGGGTGTGCATGAGACTGACATAACACCTGTCAAGAACATGAATGTCTATGACTGTTGTCATGAAGTGTCATTTGGTAAATAATGATACTTTTAATGCAAAGTTGCATTAAAAGTCCATTAAAAGTGCCAACTCTGTATTATTTTGTAAATAATGAAACTTTAATGCATTGAAAGTTCTAACAGACTTTCAATGCAACTTTTAGAGCAACTTTGCATTAAAAGTATCATTGTTTACCGAATTACGCTTCATGACAACAGTCACAGACATTCATAAAGACTCCTTCATGTTCATAACAGATGTTATGTCATGTATTATGCATTATGCACACCCCGTCAAGTAAAGTGTCGCCGCAAATGTTTCTCTAAATCGGTCAAAACCATTGGGTTTAATTGACCGCTGCCTCAGCCTTACTCGATGTCAAGTTATAGTCCGTGATCAATATGTCAAGTAATAAAAAGCCACTTTTACCATCATTCATTAGCACAAAATTAGCATCCAAAAATATGTGATTTTGATTACAAAAATCTTAAAAACAATCACAAAATCCTGGAAGGACTGGGATTGATTGATATTTTAACAGTTAAATGGGTTTTATTAAAACGTTCTGGCACAACCGGCCCTTTAAGAACATTCAGATCTTTGACACGGCCCAAAATGAGTTTGACATTCCTGAGCTAAACGTTATGGCGAGCTCACCTTGAAGTGAACAGTTCCTGCAGGTGAAGTTTCAAACTGAAGACGTTTTGTACGCTAAGTAATGAAATGAAATGAAATTTTATTCGAACATGATACAAATATAAAATAAAATAGTGCACAGTAACAAGAAGTGCATAAGAAAGAAGAGAAAATACAGATTTTTTTGTTTCAGTTAACATATCATGCTCAAAATGGTAATAAGAATGAACATTTGTACATATTATGACTTATAAAAGTATTTACTGTTACTTATTCTAGATTAATCCGAAGAAATACTTGAAATTTGCGCTTTAATTTATAAGCTTTCTCGTCAGTTTTTACTCCTCCACAGCATAGATGGTATCAAACCTGGATATAATCAGCAGGAGGACAGTTTAACACACAACACTGCATCTTTCCCTTTAAAAAAGTTTTTTTTTTTTTTTTTTACCTCACATGTAGTCCTTAAAAACCCCGCTTAAGAGAAATTACACTGCAGACATTTCTGTAAGTTACAGAGAAGCAAAATAATAAGAAAACCACATCAAAAAGAGTCCTGGCTTTGTAGTGGTTATTTCAAAACAACAAAGAGAATTACGCAGCTGAGTCACGTTATGTTCACTGCTTTTTCCCAGCATGTGTCAGACCTTAAATACATCACTTTTACCATGTGCACAGGTGAAAGGCTGCGGCGCATCAATGCATCTGTCGGGAGATTAATGAAGAGAGCGCTCACAGATTCAGCTGAATAAACACACCAGTCATGGGCTCTTACATACGACTATCACTTCATTCAGGGAGGCACTTTGTGTCGTAAATATTAGATAGACTAAACACACTTCTTTATTAAATCTGTTGCTATTAAATCCTTGAAATGTTTAGTAACTAAGAGTGTGAGTTTAGGAAGTCACACTCTGATTGAGACATATATTAGTTGTCATTATTTTTATAGAAATCAGTTTCTATTTTGACATTAAAGAGAGTTTTTTTTTTTTGTAATTTCTTTTGATCATGATTGATTTGCAAAAGTAATAAAAGGGTAAAACATCCAAGGGGATTAGTACTTTTATAGGCACTGTATTTCCCCTGGAATACTTTGTTCTCGTTAATAATAAGCTTTGAAAGGAATTACGGTAGATGCCGCAGTTGCGCAGCCGTCATCACCTTACTATTATCTAGAGAAGACGTGCAGGAGGCCGACGTGAGCGCGCTCTCTTTATGCAGTCTGCAGTGCATCCAGAACCGGCCTGCTAACCAGCGCAGTGGCACCTGCAGGGGCTGACACAGAGATGTATACACATGAGAATCAGGACCAGATGCAGCTTGTAAATGCTTGTCAGAGTTTAATAAATTCTTCATTGGTCATGACCATCTTTGTCATGTTGTTATGCTCTGTGCTGACAGCTAAGAAAGAACAGGAAGACAGCTTTTATGAGTTTAGCTTAGGGACTGCGGAGATGACAGTACACACACTGCAGGAATTAGACTCCACTGCCGGGTCCTGCAAATACATTACTCTTGTTATGGCTAAGGGAAACTTAAGCTGGGTGTAGATGTTTTGAGTTTTGTTATTTGACAGTAATGTGATCAGATATGTGGAAAGTGCATTTTATTTTTTGTTTTGTTTAAAGGCCACTCCTGCCTGTCAGTATGTTAAGTTGTTTTACTCCCATGTGTAACAGCATCCTAACATCGCCCTGCTTTAATGCGCTCCTTCTTCTCTTGTTTTCAACTCCAAATGGTCAACATCAAAGATGTAGCTTATGCTGCGTTCAGGTTCTCCTCTGAGCTGGGAAATTCAACTGGAAGTCACATTTACCACTGGAAAACTGGGAGCAATAATGATTGGTTAAAGACACCAGCAAAATTACATATTTCCCCTGACGTATTCTGTCACTTGCTTTCAAAATAAAAAAACAGGAGTTATGACCTTTTCAGCTTATTCAGCTGTAACTGAACTCATCGTTACAGCAGCAAAGGCTGACATTTTCATGACTGAGTTTTACGTACAGCTCCAGAAAAAAATTAAGAGACCATTTAAAATGATCAGTTTCTCTGATTTTACTTTTTGTAGATAAGTTTGAGTAAAATGAACATTGTTCTTTTATTCTATGGACTACTGAAATTCCAAGCAAAGATTTAGTATTTATTTGGAGAAAATAACGAAAACGTTGCAGCGCTTTCATACTTCAAATAAAGCAAAGAAAACAAGTTGATATTCACGTAGAAACAATACTGATGTTTTAACTCAGGAAGAGTTCAGAAATCAGTATTTGGTGGAATAACGACGAGGTTTTCAATCAGGTTCAGAGCAGTGGACTCTTAGTTTTTACCAGAGCTGCATATATTCACAAATGTCAACACTTTTTTGTATTTCTGTGTTATGAAAGTTTCCTTTCAAGAAACGTCCCAGAAACAGCTGCAGAACATCCACAACAAGAAAGGTTTGGTGGAATAAAAGTGAAGTAATTGTTGTCTCTTTTTCTTCTACGCTCACTCGTTGCCTCTTTAAACTGTAAAATCTGTCTGTGTCTGTAGGTGTTTACCCCAAAAACACTTTGCTCACTGAAATGTTGTATATCAGCTGGAATGTAGTTACTCAGCAAAGGAAGTCATCTTAGAAGAGGGTGTAGCTGCCTGTCTCTCCGTCGGGCTCTGTCTCTGAGAAAACAGAACGTTAATGAATAAATACGGGCCTCCCACTCCCACTCAGTCTCATCTGGTTTATCAGAAATCCAGAGCTGTTCTGCAGAGTGTGCACTCCAACATGCTATATTGCAATCAAAAACACCTGGCCTCAGGGCTTGGAATGGTCACAACATTACAGCTCAGGAACGAGCCAGCCGCTCCATATAGCCCCCATAATTGTTGGACAGAGGAGGATTTCAGATTGTTGTGTTTTTATTGCGTAGTTTTACTGTTGTTGTAGCACATTAGACCCCGGGCCAATTTGAAACGCCCAACGCAGGCTTTATGATCATAATTTTGCAAAACAAATAGAAAGTTCCTTCTCAAAGATCTGCACAGCGCTGACACTGCACAGATGTGAAACGCTTGTATGGGAAATAAAGTCTTACTAGAGCAGGTTTTTAGTGTGCAGATTGAAGCATGTGCAGGATCTGGCCAGTGTGTTTGAGTATTTTCAGGAAAACAAAACCGAAATACTGAATTCAACGTAAATTTCTAGTGTTTTGTAATTGGGACTCTCCCACGCAAGTTTGCGTTAACTGTAACTGCGTTACTCCCTGGATTACACCAAACGTAGCTGAGCGCAAACACAAACACAGTCTGCTGCTTAAATCCACCAAGTGACAAAGTGAAGTGAAACTTGCCCAAATCCAGAGACTAAAACCTCAGAAGCATAAAACAGGGAACGTTTGCTTTACTCTGAAAGTTTACGCTGGAAGTCTTGCTTTCTCTCACTCTCTTGCAGCGTACATGTTTCAACTTGTCCCGGTGTGTCGTTTTCTTTTTTAAATGTCAACACAGTTTAGTTTGAGTCTCTTTCTCACAGCGTAACTTTGAGGTGAGTGTTACTACCGCAGCCTGTTGGGTTCACTGACTGAAAAAAACATCAAGTTTTTCAGTTTCTGACAACTTTGTCTGGGCAGATTGAAATAAAAATAATCCCATTCTGGACAACAGGCAACATTTAGGTGCATTTTAAGAAAAATGACCTTACTTATTGATCCACGGACATTTATAGTGTGAAACATTTTCCTTAGTATGTTTACAAGTGGTGCATTCACAGACCTGTTCTCTGTAAATCTGAGCGCTCTCAACATTTTCTTACACTTTGGCTCATGTTGGACAATATTAAAACATAAAAGCTTGTAGAAAAGGATTGTAAGCTGTTGTGTAGGCCTGTCGCAATAATCAGTAGATCAATTAATGGCATGATTAATTAAAACAAACTCAGGACTTTTCATTTGCATGATTTATTGATTTTCTCTTTTTCTACCAAAACCTGAACAAAAATCTTAGGTCTGCCCAAAGACTTCATGTTCATGCTGTTTTGTGTATTTATTTTGCATATGTAAAATGTCTTCCACCTTCAGCGTTAAATATTAAATAACATTTAAAGTCTATTGATCTTTGAGAATGTGCTCCTGCATTATTATGCCATAACCATTGTATTACTTGAAAATGGTCTCAAAACAACAATCCTATAATTCATCATGTAGCAGACGCTGTTGTCGCGACAGGCTTGGTGTTGAATTTTACAGAGGAGATGCTTCTTAAAAAGGCCCCGTCACTTACAGACCACAAAACCCAAGATGAAGAGAGCACATCAACCGAAAGTGGAGTGCAAAAAACGTTTAAAAGAAGTTGGATGTGAGTTCATTGTTGTAACATTAATGAGAGTACAAGAATAAGAGTGATGCTGGTCCGTATGAGCAGGCTGCCAGGCCGGCTCTCTGGTTTCTGCCCCCTGCCAGGCCCTGGCAGCCCCGCCTCCCCCCCACAGAGACGGCTTCCTTGCCGTGATGAGCTTTTGACAGGCCCCAAAACAGCCTGCTTAATACTGTGCCAGGGCAGACATGGAGCGGCTGGGATCCTGGCAGCTTCTTGGCCCACGCTCCGCATCACGGGCCTCAACCCATTTCACCCCTCCTCCTCCTCCTCCTCCTCACTTTCTCCATCCTTTCTTCCTAGGGCCTCAGGATTGTTATGCAAAGCTGGCCAAGCAGAGAGTGTGGGAGGGCTGTCAAGCACACATGTGTCCAGATCATATTTGTACGATCTCCCGTCATGGTGAGAGACACGGGTTCAGACTGTGAGCTCTTATCTGCTCTGTGACGGATGGAAAGGCTGGAGCCCGTCCTGGAAAAGGATCCCCATCCCTGAGGCTCGTTACCTGGAATCAAGAGGTGAATTTGGCTCAAACAGATGTGGATCATTCAGAATCCCCAAACGGTTCTGGACTCACATTTGCTCCTCGGCTTTGATAAAATGTGTAACTACTTAGTTAATTCTCAGAACTTGGTGGGTTTTTAAAAGTAAACCACGGCGTCAACGTGACAAACATAAGCAGACAGAAGATCCGCCACTGCCATCCTGTGGTGACCTGAGGGTACTGCGCCTGCAGAGCAGCAACATGGATAACTCATTACAGCCACACCATGCCTTTTCCATTTGTGGTGAGTTTTATGGCTTCTCCACTGTAAACATTATTCCAAGAAAAAAGAAACATAACGCATGTGTTGTGACATTTGAGTCCTACAGAAATACTGTGGGTTTTTTAACTACTTTTACATTAAACCTGCTAATTATTTGGCAAAAAAAAAACCTAATGGGGAGAAAAAACAGTCCAAAGTTATAAAAAAAACTAGCAGCGCATGTTTAGTGAAATAACATGTGTATTTTATCACTCTATTACAAACAGATGTGTTTATCTGAAACACAAAAGTAACTAAAATAATAATTTGTTATTTATTCCACTTATTAAATCCCAGTTATGATAAGAGGATGGAGATGAACAGAAGGATTTAGAGCATTTGTTGTGTTACAGAGCAGAAAACTGGCTCTGTACTGTTAAAACAACATTTGAAATAATAAAAATATAATGTAAAAGGTGGAAGACAGTCAGACTGACAACCAAAAACCTGGGTAAAGTAACTGGTTAGAAATCACCACAACCTCAAACGGACCAGAAACAAAAGTTTAAATGTGAATAAAATAAGAAACACAGGTGAAAATATTACTTGATCAATTTGAATGGATCCATTCTTCTCCACAGAGGAAATCCTTGTCCATTGTAACACTTGTCATCTCCAACATTTGTAATGTTTTTAGTCTTTCTATAATGTCAGTAACCTGCTTCAGCAACTCAGTATTTATAAAGCAGCACTGAAGCAAAAAGGTGTTTTAGTTTTTAGTTTTGACAGATTGTATATTGATGTTCTGTAATCAGATGGATCCACATTTCTGCCGTCTTTTTGGAAAACTGATGTTAGTTTCCACCTGATAAGAAAGATCATCCAGACAGACTGTTCTCAGGAAAAGATGCATAAATCATAAACAGCTGCTGAAATACTGCTATCCTAGGAGGACTAAACCTGAAATCAACGATTGTGTTTGTGAAAAGAGATTAATGAAGAAATATTACAGCTTTATAGTTGCACATAACATTATCTTTACTCCTGGTTTATGGTACAGTAGATTTAAGTTATTCTTCACTAAAAATGCATTTTCTTAGACTTTTTTAATCCCTTTAATTTCAAAAACACATTTAAAGTTGCTTAGATAAAAACCTCCAGAGTTATATTCTTATATGTTGTTCAAAGTACTTGGTAAAAAACAAAACATTAATCGCAGACGTTGCATTTGTAATGGTATTTTTAAGTTAGAATGCATTTTGAGTTATTGCTTTTTTCTTTGATTTCCTAATATGTCTTTTCATGTTGGGATGTGAAGTTAATAGTTGATTAATTTCAGGAAATTGGAGGCATGAGAAGCAGGACTGAGACTTGACATATTGAGCTAATAAAATATTACACTGTAAAATAAAAAATAAAATAAGTTCAGGGCATTGAAACTTTAATATAAGATCTCAGCATTTCTATGCAACGCATGTTAATCATTTATATGTACTGAGCTACATGCTGGTGGTATTTTATGAATCAATGGTGAAAATCCTCTGCATCGATGCTTACACTGTGGAGTTAATCTGCAGATCAGAAACAATATCCTCATCATTAGTTCAATGCACTTCAATCAGTGCTAAACTCAAAACATTATTATCAGATTCCGGCTTGATTTCAGTGTCTGTGAGCCACATTTAACAAAAACATCCTCAGGAAAAGCTCTGAGCAGATCCTCGTTGAGCAGTCTAGCCTCCTTATGGATGCTACAAACATCTTGAGAACGTAAAATCCAAATAAATCATCCCTCTGACTATTGTTACAACCAACACTCACTTCCAAACACCATCTTCTTCTTCTTAACAGATCAGCCCTGCAGTCAGGCGTTATTTTCCCGTCCACATTCTCTATGAGACAGCTGCAGGACCCTTGTGAGTGTTGCAGCCACATATCATGCTTCCTCAGGCAGCCAACAAACATGACATGAACTATGAGCTGGCTCACCGTCTCACACACACACACACACACACACACACACACACACACGCTTGTTTCACGGTGAGATAACTGGAGCGCCCGGCACCTCCGTCCTGTCAGGAAAGTATTTTCTTTTCTCGTCGGCCTGTCAAGAGAACGCAGACACCTACCAGCGCAAAGTCACAGATATTTGCTTCTCATTTGCAGCTCATCTCATTTGCATATGAATCTTTTTTTTTTTTCATTTTGCATGAGTTAAAACCGACAAGTTCTTTTTTTTTGTTTCCCATCAACATATTCAGTGCTGTAATGTAATGCTGAAGCAAACAAGTTTCTTTCAGTTCTTTTTTGCTTTGTTTTGCTTTTATTGAGGAACATGTCCAAGTAAATAAATCTCTAACTTAGCAAGTTTCACAGTTTATAAAATGTCTACACACAGCCATAATTAATATTTGACATGTAAAAAAAGTGTTTTTTTTAAATGGTATTAATAATTATAATTACAAAAAAATAATATTTTTGTTTGAAAATCAAACAAAAATATGTTCCAGGAAACCGATAAAAAACAAAGACTTTGCTGAACCACACAGCTGCTCTGGTTAATCTTATTCTTTAGTGATGGAAGAGAGGTTACAAGAATTAAAATGATTTAATTAAACAAAATGCATCATCCGAAGAAGAGCACACAAACATCACTGCATGTGTAGCATGTCATCCATGATTATAGAACATGTAAAACAACATTTACATGACTAAAGATGGACGTTTCTCCAGGCTGAGTCAGACTCACACGAAGTGAAGTTCAGAAGTTTCTGATTAATACAACTTGTTTTCTATATGTGACAACACAAAGCTAAGTCTGACACAAAGACAACACCTTCTTTCTTTATTTATTATCTATTTCTATAGGTACAAACCAACACTGAACACTGTTACATTTATGGTTTTAGCTCGTTTTCAGTGCACATCCCAGGTGCACCGACTGCAGTTTTTTGACCGATTTCTGTTCACCAATCTTTAAAAAGCCAAACCTGCCGATTCCGATTATGGCAGGTACCAATAGTTTTGTCTGAAGAGTTGCTGAATTTAGCAAGAAAGTCACTGAGTTAGTAAAAGTGTGGTGACTACTGTCAACTCCAAACATGCAGACATGCTCACCGATCTCCTAAAATGAAGGAAGCCTTCAGCTGGCCGATACATTGGAGCACCCTTAGCTAAAACAATGTAAAAAACAATAAAACAACATTGTTAAATCAACATCACATTCACAGTGAAGCATGGTGGTGGCAGCATCATGATCTGGAATGAACTAATAAAAAGCTCCAAATGCGGATCAGTTTAGATTAAAATTGTCATGTGTCTGCTAAAAAGCTGAAGATAAAGAGGGAAGTTATTTGTCAGCATCCCTGTAAATCCAAACCACATTTATTATTATTATCATCAAATGTTTCAACTCACAAAAATCTGATGATTTAACCTGGGTGTGCAGGCGCTGGGTTTGGTGGAGATCGGCTGTAATCGTCTCTGCAGAAAGCTGCTGTGTGCTGCATTATTTAATCTCCTTATATGTCCTGAAAAAATATGACACAAACATCAGAGAATGGAAAAACAATGAGCTCAGACTTTGCAACCTGGCAGACATAATCAAATCATTGTGCTGAGGGTCTAACTCGCATTAAACGCCAGTCTATACATCATACTGTATATCTAATTTAAGGCTGAGCAGACGGCTCTTTGAAGACAAAGTTTTGAAATCACATTCCAGTTTCCCCTCCCAAACAGCAAATTATTTCTACTCCCGCAGGACGTGTGATTTCGGACCCCGAGTTGGAGCAAATCACTTGCAGACTACTTCATGAGGAGCTTATTAATCTGAGTCAAGGGGTCTGGGATCTGAGCTGAAGTATAAACAACCTCCTCATCAATGGCCAATGTTAGAAAAAAACAAGAGTCTGCTCAGTTCCACCTCACAATCTCTACAGATATTTAGAAACCGGTGCGATGCCAGAGAGCGCAGAGAAGGGCTGCGGCAGAAATATGCGCCATAATTGAGAACAGTCTGCAAGTGTATGTAAGCAAGGTATGGTGTAATTAATCCCAGTGCAGAGAGGATCCTCTGCAGAGCGCGATCACGTATTCGTTATCTGACGTCACCGTGGGCCCATCAGATACAGTTTCTAAATACCCAGCCGTTACTTGTTTCCCTTCTCTCTTCAAAACATCTTCTGCCGTTACTTCAGCCACAATTAGTAGAGGTTATCAAGGGGCATCTGTCACCAAACTGTGACCTGCAGAAACCCACCCTCACTTCCCCTCCAAAGGTGCCTCAGCGCCTTATTTCCTCCTTATTACACCCCCATTTCAGGCCCTTTAAATATGGAAAGCTAGCAGAGCTGCGAGACAGATGACGGGAAAGGAAAGGCAGATTGGAAAGATGCTGGCACTTCTTATCTACCATATATTAGCAGCTGAGAAATGGGGTTTGCCATATTCCATTAGCCTGCTGCCGTCCCGTCATCGCCTGCCATTCCCAGCGAAAACATGATCCAAATGCAGTCCAGATGTCTCAGCCATCAAGCCTTAATAACTCACTACCCCACATTAATCTTATCAAGCGTGTGATGGATTCTTGTCTGATAACATCTCACAGCGCTTCAAAATATAAGTTCCTGCAGCTGACCACAGCTTTACTGCGAGCTGATTGGTAGCCGCCTCCCTCCCCCGCCTCCTCACTCCTAAATAAGCTGAAATATATTTTATATTTTTAATTTATCCAAATAAAAACTATTCTTCTATTATTTGACCGCTTGGATTTCCATCTCAGTGCTGTTTATTTATAGAAATGCTGGAATTGCAGACTGAAGGTGATAAATGAGGAGGATTTTTTTATTTATTTTCCTTGACATTTCCTTATCTGCATCTAGGAACTATTCCACATAACTCAAGTGTGGTAGTTAATCACATCTCTGTGGTTTATGAGGTCTGTATTTTCTTTAGATGGGACTTTCTGCAGGTCATAACATGCATTCAGTTATAAGAGAAATGGGCTAGAAAATCATTTTTACACTACTAGTGTTCTCAGGTTTAACATACAAGTTAAAGGTGAAGTAAAATAAATCAGAGTGATATTTACATCACTTTTAAAAGCTACCAACAGTACGCAACCAGCTGGGCTTCCTTAGAAATAACATTTTACCAACTGAATGAATTTGATTAATTACATTTATACCTGAATTGAATGTTATGTAACTGAACCTATATGTTATATTTACTGCTATAAATAGGATTTATCACATTTGAGAGCTAAAGAATAGAAAGCTAAGGTAGCGTATAGACCCCCAGTCCAGCAGGGGGTGCCCAAGAGCACTTTCACTTTGCTCACACGGAAGCAAGATTTGTCAAGCTTATTTTAAATCTCTTCAAAGGTTTGACTCGTAAATTTTACGTAATTTTCCACTCCTGTGGAGTGGATAGTGGAGCAGTAAACATTATTGATAGACAAAAACTGTAATTGTAACTGTTCTACAAATGTCTACACAAATGAATTAACAGGATTAAACAAGTCTACCTGGCCATGACTTTAAGAACCCCTCAACGGAGCAAATGTGTTTCATAAAGACAGAAAATAAAGAAAGAAAACAAACAAACGCAGCAAAACATGCCTCATTCATTCTTGTACTTGTAGATCAGTAAAGACAAATCCAGTGAGAAGCTCAAAATTAAGCTTTATTAAGTTTTGTTTGACATCTTGTAGCTCTCAGGCCTGTGAAAAACATATAAAGGTGTGAATTAATTGTTGCATAGTGCCTGCTGCTGAAGAAATCCTCAACACAGTTAGGCTGAAGCTTCACATGAACCACACCAGACTGATCATTTTAAGACTCCTCGTCACTTCAATGTACTTTTATACTGGCAAGACTTTGCAACATCCGGTCCAAACATAAATTAAGTGACAATCAGTTTCCTTCAGTGTTTGACGGCTAAAAGCTATTCACAGTGAGGAAGGACTGATTTTCTCTCTGGTCTTGAAATGGGAAACCCTGAACCATGAGGTCCAAAGCCTCTTTCCGTCAGAGGCCAAGGTTACACTGTTTTCCCAAGCTGTCCATCCAAAATCAGTCCTCCTCAGATGAGAGGTGGGCTCCTTCATCGTGAACCTCTCTGTAGGTGGCCATGGGGCCGCCGTCAGGAGTGTAGCTCCCCATAGAGATCTTCAGTCCTTCAGACAGTTTCTGGGCAGCCAGTTTGGCCTGCAGCTCCTGAAAATAAACCCCAACACAGAAAGACAGCTGACATGAAAAGGTTGGTAAACAGAGAACCAGCAGCAAAGCTAGTGGTGTTAAAACCTTTAACTATGAATGATAAAGAGCCAGAAGCAGCAGCAGCAGCACGGGAGTTTGGCTCAGGAGTCTGGCAGTGACAACCAGCGACTGGATGCTGCCCTCTACTGGTGATGGAAAAGAACTAAAGCCAACTCTATTATAAACGACAAAAAATGTGAATTAGCCACTACAGTGCTTTGCTAAAGTATTCATGCCCCTTAAACATTCACGATTTTGTTTCAAACCAACTCAAAGAGGAATAGTCATAATATTCAAAGCAAATGGATTCATGGTTGTTGTTTTTTTTTGCTTGTTTGTCTTTTTTTACAAATCTGAAAAGTATGGCATGAACCTCTATTCAGCATTTTTACTTTGATGCTCCCAAATAAAATTGAGCACAA
Organism: Poecilia formosa; assembly: GCF_000485575.1. NCBI lineage: Eukaryota > Metazoa > Chordata > Actinopteri > Cyprinodontiformes > Poeciliidae > Poecilia > Poecilia formosa. Next base: position 470,625 of record NW_006800302.1, on the reverse strand, counting down.
CCAATTGCCTTTGAAAGTTGCCAAATTTATGAAAGAAATACAGCTCTAGACTCTTCTTCAAATACCTGAGATGTTTGTTAGAGAACAAGTGAAGAAACAGCATCATAAAAAAAAAAAAAAAAAAAAAAACAGCAGACAACAAACAGATAAAGTTGTGGAGTTGTAGTTATTGAGAGAAAGTCAGCACCAACCTGCTGTTTCTTCGTCTGTTCTCTGACAAGAGCGGCCGACTCTTCTAAAGACAGAAGCTGTGCTGGGCTGTGATGAAGAGGAGGGAGTTTGGCTGCAGTGATGTCATCCAGGTGCTTCCTGTCGCGCTCCTTCCTGTCCAGAGCGGAGAGCGGCGACCCAGTTTCAGAGGAACGCCCAGAAGATAAAGATCCTGATGGAGAGCCGTCATGTCTCTGGGGAAGTCTGGATAATATGGAGGAGAAGATGGTATTCATCAACAAAGTGAGAGAACATTGAAACAAGAGAATGACACTCATGAAATTATGTGCTCTTACTGATTTGGTTTGAATTTTTGCTTCTTGGGAGCTGCAGACCTCTCGGTTTTTTCTAAGACAGTCATATAGTGAGGCTTTTTAGCCGGCTGCTTTACAAGAAAGTAGTTATCTTTTGCCTTGCTGTTTAATTGTTCATTTAATTCATCAGGTCTTGCTTCAAACAGAGTAACTCTGTCCAAGGCAACCACAAGATCACTTTCTTTGGTGTGATCAGAGTTCACTGCAGCTGTCTCTGCTGTGGAGACACATTGATTCTGCTGCTTGTCCAAAGATGTGTCCTGTGTACCATCACCTGCACCACCCTTAATCTCTTCATTCAGGCGTGAAGCTGCTGGTGTGAAGGGTGCAGCATGGTGCTGGTAAGAGAAAGCTTGGTGATACTTGGACTGTAACTCTGCTCTGGCAGCAGACATCAAGCTCTGCCTCCTCTTCTCCTCACTGCACTCTTCAATGGCGAGACGCACTTTCTCTGCAAAGTCTTGGATTTTCTTTCCGTTGTCAGGAAGAGTCTGCAAGAACCGCCTGCATAACAAGAAAAATCTGTTATGCTTTACCTTAATCAAACAATAGACGTACACTGATAACAAACGTTACAGATGCCACTGTGCAACAATTTCTGCATTTTCAACACAAAACACAAATCATACACAAATATACAATCAGCAATGTCTTGAGTACTTACAATGAAAGAAATTTAATCCTGCACAAATAAAATAGAGAAAAAAATCCACTTGTTTAAACAAAAGAAAATAAAATAAAAATATAAAAAACGTAATTTACAAAGAGAAAACTGATTTGAAATTAAAATAACCAGAGAAAAGCATTATGTCCACTAATAACGGTGAATATGAACGGCAGTTACGAACGTTGCGACATTTACGAACGTTGCGGCAGTTACGAACGTTGCGACATTTACGAACGTTGAGGCAGTTACGAACGTTGCGGCAGTTACGAACGTTGCGACATTTACGAACGTTGCGGCAGTTACGAACGTTGCGGCAGTTACGAACGAAACGGAAGTTGCAGCAAAAAACACATTGATGACTAATATTAACACAAAATATACTAACATGTTAGCAGTGTAACAATATTTAAATACAGGCGTAACAGCCGCGACTTAATATGCCAGTTAAATACATCTATAATCACAACGGCGAATACACGACGGAAAACATGCAATCTACCGAATACAGACAGAAGCTAACTACAAAATAACTGTCCGAATTACATATATCACCAGTAGCTTGGAAAACTACAAAAATAATTTCAATATATTTGCTTTACATTGTAAATCACTTTTAGTTTGTAAGAGTTGCCTTTTATTGTGCTTGTGAATCACAGAGGTGACAACTATTACTGTGATGCCACGGCCAGAGCTCGTTTATTCTGAACTGCGCATGCCCAGAGCCAGAAACTACAACCTCCCCAGCAGACCAACAGTGGCACGATAGTGCCCTATATTATATAAAACAAATAGAAAAGAAGTTAAACCTGAAGTATGTGCCTTTAAAAAATTTTTTGTTTTTTTTTGTTTTGTTTTTTTACATATTCATTAAAACTGTCGTGACAGTATGGTGAAAATAAAATCAAGAATATACCATATGGTGAATATAGTATATTCACCATATGGTATATTCTTGATTTTATTTTTCTGTAGAAAAATAAAATCGAGCTCCTCTGCCTTCTCCCAGTGCAAACACACAAAATACACAGCTGAGTCAGAAACAACCAATCAGAGTCAGGAGGGGGGACTTAGTGCTGTCAGTAATTCATGTGTATGCCACTCACACCAACAGCAGAGCCTGTCATGACTCCTTAGGCTAATTAGCAAGGCCACTAATCACAGCGGATAAACACTTGTCTTGGGAAAACAACGTTGGTGGAGAATGCTAGATATTGAGCTCAGTGTGCTAGCTCTATAGCTAGCACATTGAGCAGCATGTACAAGAGCATGATTGACAGTGCTTATCCTTAGCCTTCCCCCTGAGTCTGATCTATTAGTAACATGCAGACCTAATCACACTTTTAAGAACATATGCTGAGTCAGCCAGTTGATATGGTTGTCCTGCTTCACTTCAGCTTGATCTCATTGATTCAGGCCTGCATACAGCTTCAACACATACAGCCAATTCACATGAAGGCTTTTTCTTACATATTTTATTTCAAAATTTCATGTTTTTAAAGCCTCTAATTTCCAGAGTTGTCAATCCTTGTAACCTTTTATGAGGTATAAATATAAACATAAACTTTCAATACAGAACCTGTAAAAAATATAAAATAAAATAAACAGATTGATTATGTGATAGATGGATGAATACATAAACACATTCTTATCCACACCTGAAACGTATTACTTTGCCAAACTGAGACGAAACCCTGAACATAATAAAATTAACTTTTTCCAAGTGGAGCTCAACAAAAAACTTGTTACAAAGGCATTATTAACATTTATTTATCCCTACAAGTGTGTTTTTAATTATCTAAAAACACACTTGTATGAGCTCAGTAATCCATATTTAGCTAAAATGAGAGTAGACACAAAAGGTACAATTGAAGAGAGAAAGCGAATATCACCACAGCTGTCATTGTGTTTTATTGTACTTACTTGTTAGATAGGATCTTTTCCTGCCGGAGCAGCAGCTCCTGGAGCTCCTCTAAGCTGTGGCTCCTCAGGTCTCCAACCTGTCCCTGCCGCTCTGTCCACGGTGAGGACATCGCTACTCTTAGCTACTGACAGCCATTCGCTAACAGCGGCAGCTCCGGTTGAAAAGTCAACATCAACATGTACCAAATCTAAAAAAAACAGCTACTAAAATACAGATTCTTAATCATTAAAAAGACCTAAAAACTTCCAGAGAAGAAGGTTTCACTCCAAAGCACACACGACCCAATAGTATTTGAAAGTAGAGTCCGTTTTCTACTTCGTTTGAGGAAGTGAAATGTCACAAACTACGCTCTATCGCCCCCACCGTTAGACATTCATAAGTAGGTCGTTTCCATGGAAGCAAAAGAAGCGTATTTGCTGCCCTCTTCCGGTCAAATTTGGTTAACAGCACCACCATTGAGATTTTATGGATGATTTTATGCAATATTCGCGTTTTTTTCAGGCATAGTGGCACTGATATACAAGTATTTTATCTTATTGTATTACAAATGATGTGTTCTATTGTTTCAAAATTGTTTCTCTATTGTTTCAAATTAATTTCTTCATTACACTTGCATTTTGAAAACAACAAAACAAAAAGAAAACTCTTTGAACTGGTCTAATTTTTTTCCTCTATGAAAGTAAGATGTTTTCCTTTATTCCAAATGTTATGACAGTTAAATATTTCTTGTCTATTATTTCCAAAAGTGGAACTCATACATTGTATCAATTTATTACTGTCAGTGAAATACTTCAAGTCTTTTATTTATTTATGATTGTGGCATACAGATGTCGTGGGCTGCACAGTCATTGAGAAGACTGGTAACTGGACAGATGTCCAGAAGACTGTCATTATGACTGAGGAAATGCCAAAAAAACGTTGTTAAAAGGTCAACAGGATTCAATTGTAAAAATGTGTCACGTACTTAAAGATCTCACAGAGAAGGTATTATCTCTCAACCAAAAATGATACGCAATAAAGGTAGAATATGCTCTGATTTGATGACACCAAAACTGAACTTTCTGTCCTACATTCAAACTAAAACCAGCCAAGCAAATCCCAGACCAAGCCGTCCTCTCAGTGAAACATGGTGGTGGAGAAACAATGCTGTAAGGATGTTTTTGTTAAGAGTTAATGGGAAGATGACTGGAGCAAAAAACAGGACAATCTTGGAAGGAAATCTGTTAAAAATTTTAAAAAGGTCTGTGGTGAAGGTTGTACTTCTAACAGGAAAATGAAAATAAACATAAAGCCTGAGCTACAATGAATACAGTAGATCAGAGGATATTATGTGATTTTTCTTCACTGTTGCACTACCTTGTGTTTGTCCTGATGAAACACTGCGGTTTGTTGATATGTGATAAAATGCAATCCCACTGCAGGTTGTAAAATATCTCATATGTTCAGAGGAATGTTGGTGTTTAGATATTTCTCGTTGGCTGACCACCAGTGAAACCAGTCTGAACTTTTCCAGCTTCGCAGCCTCAGATTTTCCACAGCTGCATTTCCTGTCCGGATGTTTTCCAACCACTGAACCAAACCATTTCTCATTTAGCTCAGCAGACAATGGCCCACACTTTAACCGAGAAGTTGCAGCTGTGTCCCTCACAGCCAGTGTCAAAGGTCAAAATCTGTTGAAATGAAGTTTTTTTTTTCTTATATTCTCACACGGCTGCAAAGTTTAAAAAAAAAAAAAAACAGCAGACTTTATTTCTATTATGTATTTACAAAATTCAGTCCCAATATGTTTATTAATGAAATTATAAATCCTACTGTGTAGTTTAAAACATTGATGCTCCCCCCATCCAGTCAACCAGATTTTGATTCAAATTTCTCTCAGACTATCTGGATTCTTTTTGATGAAATCTTGAAGTTTGGATTTATTAATTTATTTACACACACTTCTTTCCTGTGAGAACCATGCAGTTGGTTTATTTGTGTAAATAAGCATTTAAATCACTTCCAAAATGTTTTTTTTTTCTGTCCACATTTTACGTATTTTTGACACAACCTTTTTTAAGTCATCTATAAAAGTACTCTCAGTCACAATCAGTCTGTTATGGCACAGAAGGTGGAAAGCAATGCTTGTGGCTCAGTAATGGCAGTAACTTTATTATCAACAAAAGCACAACTGCAAATTCTTAGTACTCAAAATGTCCAATAACCCTGTTGTCAATACAGATATTTATTCCCATCACCAATATGAGACAGTAGGATATGTACACAAAGGCACAATGCAAGTTAATAAATATTATTTACAGGGCATGAACAACAGCAAAATATGTCATTTAATATATACAAATAAAAAACATTTAGAAATACCAACAATAACCATATCAATCCCTAACCAGGACAGATATTTTTAGCTCAGTAAGCGTGGAAAATGGGCTACATCTGCTGTATATAAAAAGACAATAAAAAAATTAATTCAGTTTATTACACCCCACTGAGAGCAACATGTGTTATTACAAAAGCTGCTGACTTCATACATCATCAATAACACTCTTTTCCATCATGCCTGGCAGAGGCAGTAAGATGATTTTAACTTTCACCGTTGTGATCAAAAATCAGAAAAAGTGAAAATAGTTCACCAGGGGAAACAAAGAACGTGTTTCATAAACTTCATTTTTACTTGTGCAAATCTGTTTTGAAAAGCTTTATCCATGGTAAATGAGAACAATAAACAGGACATTTTCATTTTAAATCCAAGTGAATTACAGTTAAGCCCACAGGTGTCCATACTCCAGACGGATTTGGATTTAAAGTTAATGTAATTTAAACCAGAAGTTTGTTTCCAGTTGGAAAACACTTTAAGAAGAGTATTAATCTAAAAATAAAAGTTTATATTTAAAAACGGCACATTGAAAATGATCAATACCATTTCCAATAATTAATAGAAAAGCTTTTTATGACAATACAAAACTTTTTATAATTACTGAGCAGGTTTGTGCATGTTTTCACTGGTACTTGGACAATGTTTAAGTTTGTGTTTTTAAGGTTGCAAGGCCTCCCAGACTCAAGTCCCACACTCAGGTGAAAGCTCAGACTTTGACTGGGCCACTGCAAAACATTACTTATTGTCAGAAGAAACATGATGGAACAAGTAAAGGTCACTTCAAATATAAATCTGCCACTGAGGTAGAGCTGGATATTTAATCAATAACAATATATATCACAGCCCACATGATCAATATTAACAGATTATGAATCTGATAGAATATTCAATATTCAATAAATAGAATATTCACTGAACTCAGAGCCAGAACTGCACAGCATTCTGGGAGATGTATTTAGAAGAAAGGTTTTAGCCACTCTTTGGTTACCTAGCAACACATTCCTTCTTTGGTCACCTAGCAACGACCTGTTGAGTAACTTAAGCAGCAGCAGTTTAAGGTTTCGCCGCTCAAACTGCTGAAAAAAACAAACAACATGGAGTGAAAACTGAGAGTAAAACAGGAAAGGTCCTGCCACCAATTTGGCAATATTTTAGATATTTAAAACAAAAATATAAAACGCTCAAGTTTTTCAGCTACATTCGTCCAGCCCTACGCTGAGGGATGTGAACAACTTTGGGCTCAACTGTAAATGACCCGACTCAGAAAGTTGCATATTTTCTCCTGAAGGCGTCTACAAGATCTGATAAACCAGAAAAAATAAAAAAAAGAGAGCAAAATAAATGTAATTATTTAGAGCTTCCCAAACGTCGAACCCTGTAAATCAATCAGTGCTTATCCTTCAGGTTGTGTCCAATCAGTTTCATGAAGGGTGAGGAAACCTGTAGCCTTGATCTCGGCCGAGAAGACAAGGTGGAAGACGTGACCTGCGCTTTGGTTTGAGTAGCAGTGTCTGCTTTCGGCTCTGCATCCACCTCGTCTCTCCTGGACGGGACCGGACCCTCAACGGGGTCGGACTCAGAGGACACACCGTTCATCGCCGGGTTGCTGGACTGCAGGTACTGGCTGTACTGACCAGGAGAGTACTTCAACAAACTGGTCTCCAGCCTGCTGGGTGGAGGGTTAGTCGAACTGTATGTGTGAGGCTGGATGGGCGTTGTTAGTCTGAACGACGGGTACTGGAGGGACGACAGGTAGGAAGGCCGTGAAGAGGATGGAGCCCACGGTGTGGGCGATGATGGAGGTTCTGTCGGTGACAGAGGTTGAGTGGGTGATGATGGGTTAACTGGTGATGAAGGTTGGACACGTGGTGTAGGTGATGAAGGTGGGGTGGAATGAAGATGGACAGATTCAACATCGTGCTTCTGCACTTCATGTCTGTAGTCACATGAAGTAACGTGAGAATTAGAAACCAGTTTGGACCGAAGCACCAAACACAATCCGGGCGCCGATCCAGGCGCCCACTCCTACCTGGGGAGCAGATCGCAGCCTATTCCTACGTCTCGTCTTTCCAAAATCTCTTGAGGCCTATTCTGTGTGGACATAAAATACTTCAGCTTGTCTTCTAATTCATTATTCTAGGAAAAGGGAAACAGGAAACAGCACCATCAGGTCAGCATCATGCAAAGGACGGCAGTCACTTTACATGGAAAAAAGACGATTTGACAGGGGAAGTGGAAAACACACACACTCACACACACACATCGCTGAAAGACCGGGATATCCTGCGCTCATCAAATCATCTGTAGCCATGCAGAAGGAAGCCACACCTTAATTTAAACACTCTTTATTCCTCACAGCCTTACCTCACACTCCACTATAGCGATTCTGTCAAGAAGCTCTGAAATGAACATGTCCTTCTGAGCAACCTGAGCGCGCAGAGACTCAACCTGCACAGAACAGCACAGTTAGACACTCCCAATGCTCGGCAGGGGTTTCTAGATTTAAAACGTGACCTTCTTTGAACATTATTTAAAATCCGGCATGAATTCCTGACAGCTTTAACCTCTGACCTGTAGCTATAGTTGACCTCGTGACATTGTTTGAATAATTTGATTGTTTTTTTGGACGCCTTTAATCTCACTTATGCAGAAAGGTTTGCTTTAGTTCTTGATGAAACAAGAAATCTTTCTCATTTTAACAAGATTTTAAGAGGTTTATGTCTCATTAAAACCAAACTATCTCCACTTTTGAGTAAGAAAGGGCATAACAATAAAACAGCAACACCTGCTGGGATATACAGAAGGAGAGAAGGAGAATGTATGCCTTTTTAAAAAGTCGTAATCTGTCAGAGGAGCATATTTTATCTGTTAGAATGAAACATAAAACTTAACTCGTTAAAACAGGATCGTTTTTCACCCCCGTTAAACAAGATGCTGCTCCTGAATTTATTTCAAAGCTCTGGCATTGAAGCACATTTCCAGAGCTCTAGAAGGCAACTAATAACCTTAAAAGTAGAAAACACTTTATATTTCCTTCAGAGGAAGTTGAATTAAGGTGCAGATTTTCTGATGCACAAAAGCCACAGACTAGACCAGGGTTGGATTCTCTTGGATTTACATCAAACTTTTTGGCACAGATCAGCAAAGTGAAACTGAACGGGTGTACCTAATAAAGTGTCAGGCGAGTGTTTTTGTTTTCTATGCCTTGTTCTCAGCAGAAAGAGGATCTGAAAGCCTTTTTATGGACTGTAATTAAAGTGACAAGAGGTCTTCCTCACTTCCTCGATCATTGCCTTGACCTTCCTCTGCTGGCAGAACACCATGTCATTCAAGTGCTTGATTCGCTCTCGCAGATCCACGGCTTCTTCCTGCAGCTGCTTCGACCTGAAGCAAACATCGAGGATTTGTGATTATTTTTTTCCAAGTTTGATGTTTTGGAGAAAAATCTGAAAATGGTTGAGACTGAAGAAGAGGAGGAGTTTAATTTTTACTTTTTGGCTGCGGCTGCGTCCGTTTTGTCTGTCAGCTCTAGCAAACGGATCCGCTGTTCGCACTCCTGCAGCTTCTGCTGGAGTTGGCTCTTCTCCTGTATAACATGTTAGGTTTCGTGTTGAAAAAGACTTTAAAAAGAAACCAAACCCAAAACCGCGCCTCATCAGAAAGCTGCCTTACCATCCCCATGCAGCTCAGGAGACGCTCTACCTCGACGATCCGCTCGTCTCGCTCAGCAATCTTGGCCTCTGCAGTCGTGAGGTTCCTCTCTGCTTCCTCCAGCCGCCGGATGTATTCGTCCAGCTGGGCCTGTGTGAGCAGAAACCCTGCTGATGCTCTGCTCGTGTGATTTGATCGTCATTAGAAACTAGCAAAATGCGATAAAAATCTAAGCATTTGAAGCATCTGGAGTAAACATCCCTGTGCTGGTGGTAAAGGGTTTTCCCCTCTTATCTGTGAAAACAGACCTTGGTGAGCATAAGCAGCAAAGAATGCAAACCTGTAGGTTTTCTATCTCTTCCCTGTGTTTCTGTTGTTCGCTCTGCAGCTTTTCCTCGTACTCTCTCTGGAGCTTTGTGGTGAGATCCTGCACGGCGCGGGTGTTTGCCTCCCGTGAAGACTCCACCTGAACAACCCAAAGCACAGCACATTTAAGACCGCTCTCAGCAGACGGGAACATATTGGAGCTGCACTGGGAGAAGCAGATAGAGCTCAAATCTCAGCTCTGTTGTGCAGAAAAATACTGCAAGCAGAGGTCTGGGGAGTTATTTTGATGATGGGTTTGATTTTCTGATAAACTCATGCAGAGAAGCTCCACATGTGAAGCGTCTGTGTGTTTGGCAGCTGGCATGCGGCCTCTCATCAGCTTCGCACATCAGCTGCAGCAGATGTTTGCAGATCTTTGGACATGGTGGATTTGCAGGATCACCTGAAGTCTGAGCGTTTGGTTCTCAGCCTGCGCTGCGGCCAGCTCCCGCTCCTTGTCCCTGAGCTTTTCTTCAGTTTTCTCCTTTGCGCTCCGCAAAGTCTTCACCTCGTCTTTCATGTCCACTCTGTTCTGACAGTTCTCCAAAAGGGATTTCTGAGAAAGGAAAAAAAAACACATATGGTTTCTGTACCGGCATGCAGCTGTCAAATAAATACAAATCCTCACATGATTTGCTACCTGCAGGCTGATGTTTGCAGATATGAGGGAGGTGTTCATCTGATCAAAGTTCTCCATGGCTGCGCTACGAACCTTCACCTCAGACTCCAAAGTTTTCCGGTGGGCGTTGGCAGCCTGGAGAGACGCAGGCGTTTTTATTATTGTTCAAGAGTTTGATCAGTTTAATAACGTGTTTCTGTTATGATCCTTTACCCTGATTTCTTGTGAAAGCTTCTCCATGGATTGCTGCATCCCTCCAAACTGCCCATACATCCGTTCTCTCACTTTTTCCAGAGAGTCCCTCACCTGTTTGCAGAAACCAAGAGCATACAGACGTTACCAGCACAGAAACCTAAACTCCCTCGACCTGGCGAAGTGAAGGCCGCTCCGCTTCTGTCCACTCACCTCCCGGATGTACCTCATCTCGTCATGAAGGTGGTCGACGGACCACTCGCGTGCCATCAGCTCCTGCCGCCTGTCCGTGCTCGTCCTCTGCACTACGCCGTACACCTTGGGCCCATGATGCTGCGCCGAGGTCGCCGGCGCCCCATTGGTTGTGTCTCTGAGGTGCTGAGGGAGACAGGATCACAGCGGTCAGGTTTCTGCCCCCAACCTCCACTCAGGCTGACTTCTGCCGTCTTTGAACTCAGGATTTGATGTGAGGACATGCACGCTTTCAGGTTTACGTGTCTGCATTTGGATGCGCATATGTATGTGTGTGTGTGTGTGTGCTTGATTAGGCGTTTGNATGCACGCTTTCATGTTTACGTGTGTGCATGTGTGTGTGTGTGTGTGTGTGTGTGTGTGTGTGTGTGTGTGTGTGTGTGTGTGTGCTTGATTAGGCGTTTGCAGCACTGCTGCTGGTGAGAAACAGCAGGCTGGTAACAAGCAGCTAAAAGGGGTGCAGAGCAGAGTGCACAGGCGGTGTCAGGTTTCTGCAACCCAGAACATGAGCTTCTGCCGTTTCTGCCTATTGTCCCTCGATCAGCCAATGAAAACAGACGCACAGGCCCAGCATGGCGCTGGGACGTCGACATAACTAAATAACAATAGTGATTGGTGCAGATAAATTACCAAACTTTGAGTCAGATCAGGTTTCAATGAATATTTTATAGGATGTTTGAAAGAGAAATTGGTTTGGGACTCATAGTCCTTTAAACAGAGCGAAGTCCAAAACGCAAATAATAATAATAGTAAAAATCACAGTAGAGAGCAATTAAACATTCTTACTTAAATGTAAGTTGTTATTTGCTCTTATTGGATTTAGTGCAGTCAGATTCATTAACATTCATTCTGCAACACTTGCAGATTTCGTAGAGCAACAGCATCACTGCACGGAAGAAAAAGAACCAGAAACGTCTTTGTGCTGAAATAAAAGGTAATAAATACCCAAGGCACTCATTAAAGCATGTTTACAGGTAACTGTAAGCAATAAAATTTATTGTTTGATTAAAAATGGCCACCAACCCGGGGCAAAGATCAGAACTCATTTTCCTCCAAAATAATCTCTGGAGTTTTGTTTGTTGGCAGGAATAGGAGCCAAAAAGCCACCAGACAAGAACTCTGGTGTTTATTTAGCACAGAAAAGACAAAGATTAATCACATAAACCTGCCTGCACTTATCATTTTAGGAATTTAGAAAGACATTTTCTGTGTTTTAAGAATTGTTTGGCAAAGGATCCAATGGGCCAACGTCTGAAGTTTAAAGTTATTTTGCAGTATAGTTATCATTTCATCCTTTTTTTAGTAATTTTGTTCCATTATGCAATATATGAAACAACTATTCATTAACAATTAAACGTTTAATCTCCTCTAAAGAGGATGCCGTATCTCAGGTATTTAAATGATAACATACCCTAACCCAAACTTTAGATTCCTTCACAATAAAAGGAGACACTAAATAAACACAAACATCTTTGCTTCTTCAGGCAGAGGAACTAATTTCAAAATAAACAAAAGCAACACAGACAAGAGCACCAATATGTAAAGTAGATCCAAATTTAATTAACTCTCTGGGCATTTTTAACTAAATCGTGTTCCAGAGGCAGATGTTCCATTAAAACACGATTTCATTTGTTGCTTTTCTGACGTCCTGTAACAACAACAGAGCTGCTGAATGAATCTCCACGGTCTTCCAGTGTGAACAGAAATGAACTGCTACAGTCGTCTATTGTTCCCGGAGAACGGATGGGAAGATATTAATGACATCCTGAGAGTCGAGAGGAGAAATGTGTTTGTAGGGCAACAGCAACCTGAGTCTCTGTGGCTTTTGTTGTGTCTACCTGCTGAGGCGCCTCCATGCCAGCCGGCCGCTCTCTGTGGATCAGACCGTTCTTCTTCTTCCATGTTTCCTTGACGTGATTTTCCGCCTGTGGACAGAACAAAACTAAATTAAAGACTGACTCTGTGGGCGATTTCTCATAGGCTTTGTGAAAACACAAAGTTTGCACAAACTTCTGAGCAAAATTGACTTTTGTCATGACTCTTACAGGAAGCAAATGTTTATGCTGTCATTAAATGTCACCTCTAGCTGTTGTTTATGTTTGCTAGGTTGTGTTTATTGTTTAGATTGCATCAAGAAGTGTCATAATATGCTGAAAATATCCTTATAATTTGAACTTCACAACAAAAAGTAAGCAAAATAACCCACAATAATCCAAATGATTCGATCATGACTGACTGTGATCTTCATTTTGGTCTTCTCTGCATAATCTGAACGTTATTCCACCAAACTACACAAAGCTGCAACGTTGCACTTTATACCTTCATTATGCAACTCAGCCTGAGAAAGATGCTTTCACAACCAGACCACAAGCAAATAAACTCTGGGACTCAATGGTGCAGGATGTAACCATCAAGTTGTATTTGTCCTGATGGTCTGTCATAACGTCTGCATGTGTTTCTGTGGAGGAGCCGTTTTTGTCCCTGCAGTTTAAATTGAATAAATATTTGGAGCTCTGTTTGCAGATAGGGCAGCATTAGATCAGAGACGGAGCAAGAAGATCGTCTCAGTTCATGAACCGTGTTTGTAAAACTTCTGAACCCAATAATCTGGTGATTGTCCACCAAAATCCTGGATCAGCGTCCGTCTGTTTTCACTCAAAATGTTAAATATACTTTCTGTCATATTCATTTCATGCCTTAATGACGGTAACGTCTCCTTCAGTCCAGCGAGCAAACTTGCACCAGTTATTTCTCCACTTCAGTAACTGATTTGTCCATCTATTGGGATTAAATGTAAAGAAAATAAATCTGAATGTCCAAAGAAAATGGACATTCAGTGACTGAAATTGGTCAAAAAATACAATTATTCTTTCCTTAATTTAACTTTTATATATAGAGAAGATTTTATGATCAGTTTATGTTTGAATTCACTTTATTTTTTTAATAATTTAGTATGTTTATTGTCCTGTTTCCTTCCCTACCTCTGCATGTTTCTCCTTTTGTTGCACATTGGCACAATAAATCCTGTATTTCATTTCTATTTTGCTTTATTTTGACATTTATCATTTTATTCACTCAACCCAGAGCAGGAACTAGTAGAAACTTCCAGAGAAAGTCCTATTAGTTAATCTAGAGAAACTTCTCACTCAACATCTAGCATTAAACTTTTAATATAAGTTTAACAAACCTGGAGAAACTCCTGTTAGTTTACAAATTACAACAAACTTAGAAAGTACCATCTAGTTTTGTCAGAACAAGAATCCAGAGAAACCCCTGCTAGCTTATAAATTACAGACTTCTTATTCTTAAACATGGGGAACTAATTTGTAGTTTTATACTCTTTCCTTTGGTTTGTTGTTTTTCCTTGTAAAGCACTTCGAACTGCCTTGTTGCTGAAAATGTGCAATATAAATAAAATTACCTTACCTTTAATCAAAGCAGCCTGAATTTAAAGGAGTTAATGCATTTTTTAGTGAGACAGATGAGCAACACATTTTTTAGGTTTAAGATGTGACCAGTCAACATTCGCTGCTCATTCCAGTTCCTTCGAAAAGTGGAGAGAAAACGGTGTCTGGCTTTTTGACATTTCAAAGATCAATATCTAAACAAAATGAAACACGAGGGTGGCAGTGTCAGGATGAAACTAACTGCAGCGAAACTCAATAATGAATGTGTTAGTTGTTGTTTCTATCCAGTCTCATTGAGCTTTAGCAATTTTGTTTTGTTTTTCTCCCTGGATGTGCAAAGCTGCTGGTGACACCAAAAGATCTGAGGATCTAACTGCAACCACACTTCAATGTTTTATTTGTAATTTTAAAAAAGTGCCTAAACATGAAAAGGCTGAATGGGATGTGAATATTTTTGGAAAACTCTGAATTAAAGACGTTCGGGCTCAGAAGTGGGAGAAAAACGACTGATTAAAGGTTGGGAAAAGCTCCTGCCATCTAAAAACATCCACAACGTATTCCTTTATTACACAATGCTTAATCTTTTGTTTCAAGACGAGTCGTATTAATAAAACTTACAAAGTAGTTGGAGAAGGAGGCCACAGTTTCGCAGAGATAAGAATGAGGAGGAACAAGAACAAAGACGCCAGTGTTGCCTCTTGGACGGCGCAGGGCCTCACATTTCATCACCACTTCATCTACAGAAGACGCGGCGGCGTTGAGAAACGGCGGCGGCCGCTGATTGGTGGGGATGTGAATTCCAGCAGATGTGAGGGAGGAAAAGTTGCATCTTTATGCGCTGGCAGCATAAAGATGGCTTTGAATCCAGCTTTGAATCTGACAGTGTTTGACCACGTGGTGGGGTAATGTTTACCCAGGTTTACAGCTGCATCCATACAGTTCAGGTGGTGAACAGGTTTCCTTTGTTTTCCAAGGCTGACCTGAATTGCATCAACGCCGCTGTAAACTACTCATGCAGCGCATAGATAAACATCTAAATCTGGCTGAGCTGGGAGTCACATGACTGCTTCCTGAAGGAGAAAGCTGCTGATTTCCAGCACAAACAACAACGCCTCACTTGACTTCACAACACAAAGACCCTGAGATGTGGCTGAATCGTCTGGAGACACTGTGAGCCGTAAATGAGGCAAACCCTAACTCTGCAGGTTTAGCAGCATTTTTGTGCAGCTACTTTAGTCTGTACGCTGCAGTGATGATGCATTAGATCACAAAGTCACAATTCTGGATTGTGTCCACAATGAGTCAAGCTGCGGGCCACACCCTTTCTAATTTTACAATGTGAAGCTGCTTCAGTGTGCGTTTCTGTCCCAACAGGCATCTCCCCCTCAGAGTATTTTGGTCATTTCCTTCCTCCCTGATTAACTTCATAACTTCCTTTTATCACAGCCGGACAGACCTAGATTTGAACTCCGTGGTGATTATGCCAGAGGTTATCGATAGTAAAGAGAAAACATGACGGTTTGCAGCACTGTGAACCTTCACGGCTCAGATCAAGCCTCAGCAGAAACCTGTGCAGATAGAAACTCCCTCAGCTTTCATTCCTATCTGCAGAAACCTCAGAGATATTTTGTGAACTCGAGACCTGATGACCTCATTCTCCTCATGATGAAGCAGATTTTTGATCAAAATGTTCCAATCTTTATCTCCTAAACAAAAAGAAACTGCAATCAGCGGGAACACTTTGCTCGGTTTAGCCAAGGAGACTTTTGGAAGTTTTTTTTACACTTTTTAAAGATATGAAAACAGATGTCGCAACTTCCACAAGTCAACACTGTTCCAACTTCCAGTGTTGAAATTATTTCAGGCATTTTGACTATTGCACCCTGTAACACTTTCAGATTTTTCCCTTCAATCTAAAAGTCTTTGTTGTGTCAGTGGCGCCTCACAAAGGGATTGTTAAACTGTCAGGCAAACTTTTCTTTTTACCTAACAAATCATTTGTCAGCCTCTTATTAGCAAAAGGAGGCTGACAGCAAGAAGACCATGAAAGTCTTTTACTTTTAGTTTTTAATTTAAATGGACTATTTTATTAATTCATCAGGTTTCTTCCCACTTCCTGCTGACCAACCAGTGTTGGGTCAGCTCGACAAACACCAGCAGGCCTGAGAACCGGGCGTCTGTTTTCACCTGCCATCTCTGCAGTTTCAGAGCTGCAGCAAACACTCCTCTGTCTCCTACACAGGCCTGTCACAATAGGCAATAAATCAATTTATAGTGTGATAAATGAAAACAAGCTCAACATTTTCCATTATCATTTTCTCCTTTCTGTCTCGTTCTACCAAAGATTAAATGACAAAAATCTTCAGGCTGGCGCTTTGGTCTCAACCAGCTCCTTTCTTTGACGGAAATTTTAGTTTGCAGAGACATTTACGCCTCTTCTTGTTTGTTGTTTTGATTATGTGTTTGTATATCTAAAATGTCTCCCAGTTCCATTGTTAAATGCTCATTGAAATGCAAAGTTTATTTATATGAGTATGTGTTCTTGCATTACTACATTACTCTGAAATTGTCTCAAAACAACAAAATTATCGTTTATCGCAATAACTTCTAGATCAAATTATCATCCAGAAAAATGTAGTTACCGTTACAGGTCGAGTAACGCCGAGTGTGTGTGTGTTTCCGGTCTGATCTCTGTCTTCTCATTTTGCACTCTAAGAACACAGGAAAAATCCCCAAAACGGATCCGACTGCTATGTTTCCCTACACAGCAGGAAACAGAGGTTCGTCTATGTAACTTCTGCTGTTTTGTTCTACAAAGATTAACTTAAATACTAAGTAATATAAATGTGCATTTATACCCACTCATCCCAGTTATTTGGATAGTTGGCATTTAGGCTGTAGAGATTCACTACGACACAAAAAAGAAGCCAAAAGGCATGCAACATGATTTACTACTTGACCCACATCCTGGTAGCAACAATCATTTTATCACCTTTATTTCTTTATAATTTAGAAAAACAGCTCTGCACCTAAAAATCTTAAAACTTCACTCAGAAACGACCAGGCTGAAATCTAAACACCACATCCGCAGCCCAAATAAAACTCTCCTTGTGGAGTTTAGCCAATATGTTTGACCTAGTTTTCTTTTTTCTTTTTTTTTACAGCTCAAGTGAAAACTTCCATAGAGCACAGAGTCAGTCCTCCAGTTTATAACTGTTCCCTGGTTTAGGTCATGAAGACTGTGTGCAGAGCTTCACTGGGTTTCCAGGGCTGAGCAGCTGCACTCAACCTTACGTCACTCAGTGTTGTAAATGATGTCACCGCTGGGCTACAGCGTTCTCTGGAGGAACAAATCACATTTCTGTCTGATGATCAAACTGTCAAGTCTGGAAGTTGCAGCTGCCAGAAGAAGAGCAACTCTTTTCTGACTGCATCTACGTTTAGCTGGCTGCAGGCGGAGTCATGAGGTGGAGCTCTCCTTCTGGATCTTAGTTCCAGCTAAACCAATTCCTAATATTTCAACAGCTTTTTTCCACTCTTTTTGCAACATGACCAGCGCACAAAGCGAGGTCCATCATACTTTAATAAAACTGAAAAGAGTCCCAATTTTTAAGATCATTTAGGGCAGAGATTATGATCCTGGCCTTCTGTCCCACATCAGTGTCTGACCTCAGAAATAAGGAATGACCTTTGCTTTCTGGTAGAAGGTCAAGCATTTCCACACAAAAAGCTTCACCTCTTTAAGGCCTTCTTAAAGAGCTGAAGCTGGTGACTCAATATGTTTGCAGTATAATGCATATATAAACATGGTTTTGCAAAAGGAGGGGCAAGAAATGCCACCAATTGATCACAGCTCAATAAATATATAAAAATTACATTTATGTGCACAATAAAAGCTGCTTTAAAGTATGAATTATCTAATAAGTGCAATATTCACTGACTGTTAGATTTGGCTTTGCTGCCAAGAAAACTTTACACCTACCAGAGCCATAAAAACGTATCACAGCTTAACTTTATCAGAGTTACTTTAAAGTGTTTTTATTTTTAATTCATGGACATTTGGTAACAAACTTTCTTTACATTGTCCTGCAGTAAATATATTCACGTAAACAGTTCTGCAGGTTCTGCCCTGCTGCCTTTCCTGTTTTTGTTGAACAAAACCCAGCAAAACATCTGAAAACAAGTTCTGGTTGGTTTAAAAATAGCTAGAGGTCATTAGTTTTACATCACTGAGACATTTTACATATTTATTAATAAGCTTATTTGCAGAAATGTGAAATTCTCTATTGCTTAAGGGGACTATTTTATTGTTTTAAGACTGATTAGAAGGTTGAAAATGATCGCTCCAAACAGAAACAAACACCTTCCTTTGTGAGAGCCGTCACGGTCCCACCCTCCCAAACCAAAGCACGCTCAGAGATTACTCCGACTTATCAGTGTGGAGGTGTGGCGGCGAGATGACCACTCTGCTCTCTGGCCAAGGTTCACTCAAAGCATGCCACAGTAATGCAGTCAGGCTGCTGCACGGCGAAAGCAAGCGCAAACCTCTTGAGAGGCAAAAAGCAAGCAGAGGAAAGTTCTCCGTTCTCACGCTCTCACTGTCGGACTTGGGATCAGATCCGCAACACAAACAAAGCCTGTGTGAGAGCCACCTACAGCAAACACCCACACAGCCTGCAGCGACCGTAACTCACACTGCCTCCTTTAAAAATATCTGCCGCCTTTCAGCAAGCTAATAATTTTATGGGCTTTTTATTAGCGGCCGTGTGTCTCCGCTCGGCTCGGCTGGTGTGTGTTTCTGAGTGTTTTCTCCTGGATCGGCCGAGCTAGCAGAATGCTCTGATGCTATATTTGAAGCAAATGTGAAGCAGATGTTTGTGTATTATTAAATCCACACGCCCTTCGATCATGATTGCATAACTGGACCTGATGATGAAAGGCACAAATCTCAGATTCTTCATCTTGGAGCTAAAGAATCAAAATGTGGGGAGAACGAAGAGGCTTCCCAGTTAGAGTAATTTAGTTTTCTTCAATTAAAGGTTTAACTTAACTTGATTTAATAAAGCTTGAGCTGCCTGAATCGGACCGGTGCGGCTTACTGTGGAATGTCACTGTGAGAAACTTCAGACTTACTGTGTCTGCAGTTTTTTCCTCCTTTTTTCCATCATTTCCTGCAAGCAGAGTCAACCTGAGGACCCTCCTCTGGAAAAAAAGGACATTCAGAAACACACTGCAGTGAGAAAATGTTATCCTGAAACAATCCAGAGTCACCAACATCTCTGCCGTTTATTTATAGATGATGAATGGCAAACAAAGTTTATGTAAATGATGCATGTGAAAATGTCAAAAAGCAACATCTGTCATGCCACGTACAGCACAGTAAATGCTGTTATGGTTAATTTCCAAGCTAAAAGGTTAGCAGTTAATCCTGCTTATTTTTTGCCATAATAAAAAAACCCTGCAGCATGCAGCATTTAGATTACACTGCAAAAACATAAACTCTTACCAAGAATTTTACTGCAAATGTAGTACACTTGAAACAAGGCAAAACTAACTTATAAGTAATGTTTAAGCAAGATATGGGAACTTGTTTCAAGCCAACAACGCCTTGATATTGATCAAAAAGTATGAGATTATTTCACTCCATGTTTTAAGTGAAACAATCTACAAGTGGGATAAATACTTTTTCATCGATATCAAGGAATTACTGACATAAAACTAGCTCCAAACTTTACTTGTAAACTAGTTTTCTCTTATTTCAAGTGTACTGAGCTATTTGTACTGTAAACCAGACCAAAAACACAGAGTAAGATTTTGTGGTTTTGCACTGTAGAAATTAAAAACTGGCTTATTTTATCCAAGAGGCGTTGGAATAAACATGACATCCCTGCCTCCTGCCCACTGGGCTCCCATTACAGGCTTGTGCAACCGAGCACATCCAGCAGCAAACCATAACCCACCAACCCTGAGAGTCAGGGGGCTGTAGATGTAGCTGAGAGAGACTCAAACAGGAGGGAGGAGAAAAGCGCAGAAAACTGAAGAACAGAGGGAGAGTTTCATCTTTCTTACCTCGCTGGAAGGAGTTGCAGAGTCCTCTGTGGTGGTGGTGGTGGTAACCCTTGGTCTTGAACCGTAGCGAAGCATGTCTCCTCTACTCTCTAGTCCTCGCTTGTCTTCGTCTCCCTCTCTCCAGCCCCCCGTCTCTCCCACTCTTCCTCTCACTCTCCTTCCTGAGTTCCGCTCAGGCTCTCAGTCCGACCATCTGCCCCCGGCTCCAGGCAGCGCAGAGGAGGGAAATTCCTCTCAGTCAAGCCTACAGAGGGAGTCCACGGGGCCCCAAGGTCCAAAGGTCCCCTACCTCTACTCCTGATTCACCCTGTCTTAGTTAATGTCTGCTGCTGAGACTGTACGTCAGTCACCTCCCCTGCCTCTCTCTGGCAGCGTGTCTGTGTTCCCATCAGACCTGTCGGGCCACATTTCACCTGTCTCCCTCTGCTGCGCTCCTCCTGCCCCGAGAGGTGGACTTTCACAGGGCGGGTCCTCCGCCCCGGGGCTGGGGCAGGTGGAGCGGCGCTTATCAGATACATGTGGCCAGCAGGAGGGGCTGAAGCGGCGGCGGAGCCTTTCATATTATTAGAAAACTTATTCAGAGTGGCACATTAACAAAAAGAATCAACATATTTTCAATTTATTCCAGTTGTGTTCATCTAAATAGCAGCAACACATCTAATATTACCTCACTTTATGAGTCGAAGAGATCCAGACGTACACAATCATATACTCACATTAGCGCTGGACAATCAACAATATATATTGCGATAGACACGTGATCAACATCAATAGATAGTAGAAAATAGATAAAACATTCAATAATTTCACTGAACTTCGAACCAGAGCATTCTGGAGGATGTAGGGCAGGGGTGTCAAACTCAATT
>NW_006800302.1:436965-448676 GCF_000485575.1 Poecilia formosa | reverse complement strand
CGAACCAGAGCATTCTGGAGGATGTAGGGGAAAGACTACATCGGCTAAAACCATAGCTAAACCTGTCCGAAGTCACAGCTTCTCTCTTCCGGTCGTCGATATTCGCGGTCTTCGAAGGACCCGGATGCAGACCCTGAATTCGGACACAACTTTTAATATAATCTAGAAAACCTGACTTATTACGTGAGAACATAGAATTCAGCGGGTTTCGTGCCTATGACAGTGAAACAATAATGACCAAAATAAAACACAGGAAATATTAAGGTCAGCTAAACTGTAGTGGCGGAACCATAGACATTAATATGTCTATGCTTTAGCCGCTAAGCCTATCGGGGCTAGCTAAGCAACGTTGGTGGAATAAGCTAACTTACTCGCTCTTTGGTTACCTAGCAACTCACGCATTCTTTGGTTACCTAGCAACAACCTGTTGATTAGCTACTTGGCGGCAGTTTAAAGTTTCACCACCACCATGGAGTAAAAACTGTGGCTAACAGGCCAACAGCGAAAGGTTGAATCCCAACATATTCAGTAGTCATATTTACCAACATATTTCTTCTGACTAGAAGTAATATTTACTTTATGACCATTCAGGGTCCAGATGAATGTGACACAATCTGTTGAGCAGGGGTGTCCAAACTTTTTAAGTTGGTCAAAAATCCCATTCAAAAGGACTTGAGGGCCAAAAATGTGTTAATTTTAATAAAACTTATACTGTAATATATGTTGTTGTTATTTGCTTGTTTGCTTGTTTTTTTTAATCAACTTAATAGTTTCATTAAACACGTGTAGTCTGATTTTTTTGGGGGGTGTTGGAAAGAGATGTGTAGAGTCTTTGGGATTTTCCAGATTTGTCCAATTAAATGAAGTATTTGACAGGTGTTTATTGAAAAAATAGCAAAAATGTTGACAGTTTGGAGCATTAAAAGCATTATTCAGGTGACTGTATTTGTAACCGGAAAGAAAAAAAGTGTAATGTGAGAATTAAGGTCCTTGATTAAATATAAATAATTTTACACTAAATCTACCAGTAGATATGAATAATTTAACTGCATCACTGGAAGCCCAGCCGACTGCATGGAGTTGTTGACTTTCCTGCTGAGCAAACATTTTCCTTATTTCACTAATCAATAAACTGGACATACCTAGCAGTAAAGTCTGTGAAATAAACCCTGCAAATTTAAAGTTAATATGTCCTCTAGAGTGTTTTTTTAATTCTACTATGTTCAGTTCATTTTTAAAAAAAATTTATACGTTTATCGCTTCATTTCTCTTGGATGAATATACGCTGATTAATGACTTATTGTTTGATGAAAGTGTGACCTTCACTGTCATCAAGCTTTTAAGCGCGTCGTTTTCACATCAGGAATGGTGATCTAACCAATCAATATCCATTTTGAAAGTGAGTACTTTTAATCCCTTTAATCCTTTTAATGCATATCCTTTTTAAACTTTAATTTGTGATTAAATATTTTCCCACTGCAGCTACTTGAACTTAAAATAACTTGAAATCTTGGTGTCAAAGCTTCAGAAATGAGTTTCCATCACGGACCCAGTTGGTTCAGGAGTGCCACAGATAATAAATAATTGAAGCGGCTGACAATGGGTATCGATGAAAAGGATCCCAGCCATTATTTTTTAATGCCAACTCTACCTGGGCCCTTACCACCAACAGATCACCGCATGTTTACGCCGCTTCACATGCTGTTAACGCAGCAGAGCGGAAGGATAATCATCCTGTGAATGGCTGCAGTCACTCCCTTTTCAGAGAAACACGGAGCAGATGAAGAATGGGGAAGAGACTCAGGTTGCCCCACAAAAGCTTGATCAGCTGAATGTCAAAGCTGCCAGCAAAATACAGTAAAAGCGAGTGAGAAGAAAATCCGTTCAACAGCTGGTTAATCAGTAACCAGACATCAAACAAACTGTTTTTCTTTCTTTTCTTTTTTTTTTACATCTGCAATCAGTGAGTCCAAACTCTGTCCAGGTCCATGTGGGCCTTTTTTTCTCTCTACCATTTTCACTTCTCGTCATGTTCACACTCTCACTGTATGTGACGTCAGCGCAGGCCTGGCGCGTTTACGCTGCTACGCCCATAAACCCTGCAGGAGTCGAGCCAAAAGGCAGAGAAACGTGTTGAGGTTTTCTGAAATGCCTCACCTCACACAGCTTCATGCTTCACTGACTCAACCAGAGAAAGTTTTGTTTTTAAACTCCACAGCAGCATATGTCTACTTTTTAGAAAAACGTGAAATATTTTTGAGCTATCTTAAAAGTGTTAGCTTCCCTTTTTGTCTTCAGTGATCGTCACCTGAGTGATTTACGATCTGGAGAAGCCAGAGCTGTCCCTGTTGCTGCTGGGAAACAGGAAACCATTGTTTATTGTTCCTTAATCTCCGGTAATTTACAGGTTGATCAAGTCGGTAGGGAGATAAATGAGTCACGAGTCAAACATTGAAATCCTGTTCACACATACAGAACCAGAACGAGCTGCTTCTCTGGGTTTGCAGAGCTTTTCCAGTTCGGTGAATCGTTGTGACCAGATGTTTTGCAACAAACAGAAGTTTTCTTCTGCACAAACTTTGCAGCGTCGATGTTGTTAGATCTTCAAATATTCAAACTGCTTTTATTGAGAAATGTTTCAAGTTCAAGAACAGCATCAGAGTTTCTTCTGCCAACTTTTCTATATCTAAATTTCACCCTGGCCTTTCTGAGACTAATCCCAAGAGTTGGTGCAAGAATAATCCCAAATATTTTGTGTCCATTCACTACTTTGTGGTGCATCACTGATGCCGTAAGCTTTCCCGACCTCAGACCTTCACACTAACACCAACATTTTGATAAGATAATCCTTTTCTTGAAGACCGTTAGTTTAATACTCCTTTTGACTCATTAACTCACAAAATATGTAGAAATCTAAGGCAAATTTCTTATTTTTTTCTCCATTTTCTTTAGAAATAGTTTTCTAACCACAACAATAAAACTACTTCTACTTATTTCTGAAGAAAAGAAAAATAAATAATTAACCTTTGAACATCATCATGGGAGTTAATCACTTTTATGGATAAGGCCATGTTGGTTTGGAAACATTTACCTCCGTTAAATACATGAATTCATCTTTTGAAAATGGCTTTTTGTTTTTACTCTGCTTATTTTCTCAAATATTAACATTTTATTTTGTTTGTCAAAAAACATAAATCAACCAAAATAACTGAGATGCTTTATTTTCTTGGGTTTTTGTGTAGTTAATCAACACACAGCTATCTAAAAACAATGTTGCCATAACTCCAGCTCTAATTTAATCTTCAAACTCATGGAAAATGTAACAAGCTCTGCACTGGTGGCGACCCGATCCTATAGTTAAATCCTCTTTGGGAATGTGTCCTGTAACTTTATGTCTCTAATTTAGGTTCTGGGTGATTTGATATATGATCGATTTAGGTGGACATTTAGCAGAGAGATCCTTACCTGAGGAGCCATTTTGATGTAAAAGAATGATAACAAATGAGGTTTTCTTGGCAACTTGGGTTGATAAATGCAGAATCATTTAAGTGTTCAAGTGCCATTCCTCCTTTTTACCTCTTCAGCTCTAAGTCAGTGAGAAAATCCTCGTTATTCTTCTCATTGAAAAGAGGTCAGCAGGTCACTTTAGGGCAGGACAAAAATCAGGTTTGGATGATTCTCTTTTGCTAAAATGAAGAAAATAAACTTTTATTGTGTTTAATCAGAGCCAGTTTCACAGCTCTACCTTACATGAGCGTCTGCAGAGGAAATATTCTCATCTGAGTGATGTTAAAACTCGCTCATGTTTCTGCTTAATTAGAGCTTTTCGGTTCACATAGTCCTCATCAGTTTGCATTTTGAGTATTAATACACTCAGCTCTAACATCGCAAAGCTTTTCACAGCTTAAACATATTTATTTATCCATAGAGCTGCAGAAAGGAGATGAATCCAGTCGGTACGTGCGTCTGAGGCGCTGTGAGGTGAGTCTGTCGTTGGCCGCCGCCTGTAGGTCACAGAGCCACCGTTTGATCCGATCTCCTGCGAGGGTCTGTTTGTTTGGGGTGGATTTTGTTGTTGAAACTGAAAACAATAGTTTGTCTGTTCAGTACCGCTGCAGGAAAAAGTGCTGCAGAAAAACTCCCACAGATAAATTTGTTGCACATGCAAAAGAAAAAAAAAAATAAATAAGAAATAACTGCAGAATGTTGTATTTCTGGGAAGTAAAAACTCAAACTGGCAGCTTGTGTTTCTTTGTGTCCCACATCAGAGTTCAGTCGGCGCCAAATGTGTTACATGGTTTTCATTTCATCAAGGTTACGCCTTGTGGAAACTTTTAGAAGTTAGGATGTTAGGAAAAGTGTTTTATTCTAGTACTTTTAAATAAAAATGCTACGTTTAAAAAAACATCAGTGCTAACAACATGGCTTAAAAAGTATGCACATTATTTTTTATCTTTTCTGTGTTGTGATATTTTTATTTATCTCAGTTTTAAAAATCATGTATAATTGAACGTCCACTTCACAGTTAGTCAGTGTAGTGCAATAAAAGAATAAACAGAGTAATATACAAACAAAATACATTTAAAACAAAACAAAAGAACAGCAGCAAAGTATACAACTTAGATGATTTGCTGCTTAACTTGGTTTATTATTAAAATTCTTTATGAATGTAGCAAAATAAGGGAAAATAAAGTCAAAATGTTAGCAAAGCAGGCAGGAAAATATGTTAAAGTCATCCACACAGTGTTGTTTTTATTTCTTGTATCAATAAATAAAATCTATTCATGTAAAAACATGATTGATTGTTTTTTTTTTTAATGGAAAAGCTCAGTCCCAACTTAAAGGTCAAGATAACAACTCCATAAATCAATAACAGACTGATTAAGCACCTAATCCGTCATCTACCTGACCTGTAAGATCAATGCCATCATCCTCCTGTTATCTCACACCATTGCTAATCTGGATTAATCAACAGATCAATTTGTTTACCTGAGCCTTAATTTCTGACAAGGTTCAGAGCTGAAATAAGCAGTTCTTATTTTATAGCTTCTTCCTTTATCATTTCAGATGTTTTATGTTAATTTAGCCTCTGCTAACTATTTAAAAAACGCTTAAAGATTAAAATATTCTGGAGGGTTTTTTTTTTACCTGGACTTTATTAATCTAAATACAGATGCAGCTGCAATAATTAACATGTAGAGAGGTGACTTTATGCAGGAAAAAAATATATAAAACTCAACTCTGAAGGTTTACTTTTCAATAAATTAGTGTTATTGGCACAAACTTGTTCTGACATCAGGTTTCATGTTGTCATTAATGTAGTATTTTATCAATGTATAATGAATTATACTGACTCAGTAGAATGCTGTATCTTTGTAAAGATAATATTTTTCTTTATTATTTTATGTGTATTGCTTGTTTTGTGTGTAAATATGTATTAATATGGATGATTGATGCTTAATTGCTTTTTTATGTTTTTTGTCTTCTAGCTACTCCGTTTCATTCAAAACCTTTGTTTATATCAACAAGTGACGTGTTAATATTTTAAACTGTAAATGAACGAGACAAATAAATAAATAAATAAATAAATAAATAAATAAATAAATAAGGAGTATATTTCACTGATACCAGAGCAAACCTTTGCGTGTCTCTGGAAAATCAAATCGTGGTCACGGTGCGTCAGCAGGTTGATGTTGAGCTCGGAGCCGGTTCGTCCTGCCGCACTGATGCATTCAGGAACCGAGGCGTTCACCGGATGTTTCAGCTCTGATCCCGAGCCACAACATCACAGATGCGTCAGACAGAAACACAAAACACGCTGGGTGTTGTTCACAGACAGTCAGCAGACAGGTCAGACTGCTGAATATGCGTCTCAGAGAAAACAAAGTTATTTTTATGTACTCGATGAGTTCATGAATTATAACTTGCGAAAACTTTTTAATTATCGTGGGAGCAGATTTAAGGAGTCAGGTAAATGTAGGACAAGGAGATGAAAATAAAATGAAAGAAAACAGCTGACTTTGTTTTAAAAACTGATATCTGAAGTGCAAGAAGATTTTGTAAGAAATATTTTTCAAAATGTTCTGCACCAATTTACACAGAAAAATGTAAAAACTTTTCTTTGATAAACATGTCATTTATGTATTCATTTAATGAATGGCCATTCGCTTGAGCCTCCGCTAGGGGGCAGTGTGGCACTATGAATTTTCACAAATCTCCGTTAAACTGGAAAAACCTGGATTCCTACGAAGTAAAGAAAATCCTAGCGCTGATTTCTCCGAGAATCGGCCAGGTCTCTCCTTAAATCTCCGGCCTCACGTCCTAAATTAGCCACAGTTTCCCCTCTCGGTGTGTCCCGCTTTGTGTCCCTCTGGCTGAAGTCACTCAGGCACATGAAGGAATCCCAGGAATGGTCACCTTGTTAGGCTTACACAACTCTTACCTCCTAATCCCGCGGCCTCGGTCGTTCACTGCTCGGCTTGACGCGGGGAGGCAGAGATAAGGCCGGACAGGTCGGACTGTTTGTTCCCCTCAGAAAGGCAACAAACGAAGGTCGTGACCTGACAAAAAGCAGCTATTCCGGGGCCATATGGGAAGCTCCAGACCAGCAGTGTCAAACTGATTTTCTTTTTGGGGCAAATCAAAAATCTGAATGTTCTTAAAGGGCTGGTTGTGCCAGAATGTATTGATAAAACCCATTAAATTGTTAAAATATCAATTGTTTCAGCATTCAGTAAGCGTTTTGTAAAATTAAACAATATTGAACATCTTTTCACGCTGATTCTGCATCCAGGACTTTCACAGATTCTGTGGGGTTAATTTAGAAATATTTGTAAGGATTTTTTATTTTTTTCACTAAAGTATGATGTTAAATGAGATTTATTAATCGCTGCATCAATCACTGTCTATAGTTTGACATCAAGTCATCAAGCGGAGGCAGCAGTCACTTTAACTCAAAGTTCATGGTCAATTTTGAGAAAAAAATTTTCAGTAAAATCAGAAAAAAATGTGGGGATCTGTTGATTTTATGTGAATTTTGCAGATTTGTGAAAAACTGGAGGAGGGCCAAATAAAAAGCTGCGGCAGACCAGATTTGGCCCCCGGGCCTTGAGTTTGACATGTGCTCCAGATGATGCTTTCTGCCACAAATGTGGAGAATAAGGTTAAATCATCTTTTAAATAAGTCAGTTTAGTGATATCAACAGCTCCTTTGTTTTTGCTTTAACGTTATTTACTCCACATGTGTGAAACTCAAGGCCCAGGGGCCAAATCTGGTCCGCCGTAGCTTTTTATTTGGCCCTTTAGACTCCAAGTTACATCAATAAGTTCCTCCAGTTTTTCACAAATTTGCAAAATTCACACAAAATCAACATTGAGTTTAAGTGATTTCTGCCTCAGCCTTACTTGGTGTCAAGTTATAGTCCGTGATCAATACGGCGAGTGGTAAAAAGTTACACTTAGCATCATACATTAGTGCAAATATCACAAAAATTCCTTGGAAATATTTCCAAATTATCACAAAAGTTGTGATTTTGATTGCAAAAAAACACTAAAACAATCACAAAGTCCTGGAGGAACAGCGATTTGTTGATATTTTAACAGTTTAATTGGTTTTATCTACATATTCTGGCACAACTGGCCCTTCAAGAAGATTCAGATTATTGATGTGGCCCAAAATGAAAATGAGTTTGAGGCCCCAGATTAACTGACTGCTGGAGTTATGATCAAAATGCTGTCAGTGTCAATCCAATTTATTTACAGAGATCAGAACCATGTTTTCAACAAGCTAATTAAATTAGCTAGTAGCTTCATAAAGATTTGTTTTGAAAGAGATTTAATTATATCATTTGACTTTGATCATTTGTGGTTTGTTTTTAACTAAAACATATGCCGACAATGAAAACACTGACGTTTATTAAAGTGTAGATGTTCATGGCAGCACTTCAAAGAAAAGAAAACTTTAAAAAACTATTCTGCTTTGTGTGGATTTTGGTTGATGACATCACAAAAGGTAAAATAATGGAGCTGAAAACCTGAAGAACGACAGTAATTCAGATTTTATCTTTGGTTCTGAAGCATCAAAGTGGGTCTTAACTTTCCAGTGAATAAGTAAACTTCTTGTTTACTACAAAGGAATATTTATTTTTTAGTTCACAACCACTTGTGAACTAAAAACCGTCTGATTGCTCTTTTCCGTTTTGCTCGTACTTCCAGCAGGACTCATCATGTTATCGTCTACTCACATTCAGACGTTATTCCTAGAACAAAAAAGCAAAACAAAGTAGCAGAAAGTAACTTTATTTCGTCGCAGCAGGACTCATGAACACACAGTCGCGTACAGAGAGGTAGCGGCAGGAACCTGCTTCCCTCCACAGGCGTCAGAAATCAGCATTTTCAGCAAACAGAGTGCAAATCATCACAGTGTAGAAAAACATTTGATTGTCAGTTCGTCACATCTGAAGAAAATCACTCATCCAGGTACAAAGGAGAATTTTAAAAGTCTCACACTGCTCAGCGCTAACACTCGGATCTGACAGGAAGCGGAAGTTAAATCAAAGATAAGTTTGTACAGAATTAACTAATAATATCTCGTTTAGTGTAAAAACTAACTTTTCCATAAGGCTTATAAACAATACTGAGATTATTATACAAAAGCTGATTAATTAATAACACAGAAAGTGTTAACATATAAATGAAAGTAGTTGTGTTACAAAATTGGTCATGAAAGGATACAACACTGTAAAAAAAGACGCATAAAAAGTCCCTCATTTCCCTAAAACCCTCAATAAGCCAAGAATGAATAAATTAAAGAAGCGTCCTGGCAAAATTCACTTCATATTAGGTTTATATTCATTAAAAAAAGGGAAAAGTTTATATATTTCATATACCTGGGTGGTAGAAAAGAGAATATAAACGGCTGCTGATAAAGGCAGTACTGGTTGTTTGAGTTGCAGTAGCTGGTTTTCAAGTTTACCACTGGTGGGATGATCAACAATCAACAAAGAAACATTCAGGAGGGAATGTAAATTATCTACACGTTTCATTTCTTCAAATTAAACCTTTTCAATGTCTTCCTTCAGAGAGCTGCTCAAATAATACTGAGTGAGTTTACAGAGTCCAGCGACCGCTGCTGACAGGCAGGTGGAAGCAGAAAGTCCCAGTATTTACATGGATAATTCAGTGTGACATCAACAGTAGCACATGACAGAAAACGTTCACCGGTGGCACATTTAGAAAGCGTTTCCGCTCATAAGCCGAAGCCTGACAAGCCGTTGTCCTGACTGGAGGAGCGCTTGTACCCCGACGAGCTGAAGTACATCTCCCCGTCGGTGCTGAGGTCGTCATCGTCGTCATCGTCGTCCAAGTTGTTGAGCAAAGGGGCCGACGTGTTCTTGTGCCTGCATTGGGTAGAAGGAAGTTTAACTTTTTCACCCTTAAAACATCAACATGGGATTTTGTCTGATGGTCAAGAGGCAAAAATGGTTTTCAATTAAAATAAAAACATGAAAAGTATTGTCGTCTTTCCTCTGACACCGCTAAGTAAAGCTGGATGCATCCTGTCTTTACTCGTGTGTAATTTAACCTCAGTGTAAACCCAGCTGCTCTGTGAAAGAGGGCAACAAGGCTTTTATAGAAACACTGTTGAAAAAAAAAGCTATAAGAAATTATTTTTCCACTTTGCCACAAGCTTTATGAAAACAATGAGCGATTATATAGTTCTGCAACCAAAGATTATTTTAGTTATCAATTAAATCCATAGATTATTCTGACAATTTTTCATTTAACCATTTTTTAAAATTTGAAATTAGCGTCATTGGGTAAATAATGACACTTTTAATGCAACTTTGCATTAAAAATGTCATTATTTACCAAAAGACTCTTCATGACAACAGATATAAACATTCATAAAGACTCTTCATGTTTATAACAGCTGTCATGGCACCCTGCAAATAAAATGTTACCGAGATTTTTTTTATCTTAAATGCAAAATATATAAACTCTTTGTACAGTTTTGGCTTAATTACAGCTCTGAATATGTTGTTCTATCAGAAAGTGGACACTTTTCAGTCTATATAGTCCAGTTAACAATTAATCGATTACTAAATTAGTTGATAAATATTTCAATAATCAATTAATCACACATAATCGCTGAGCCCTTACATCAACATGCAGAAAGGCTACATGTGGAGAAAAACACCCTCCTGAATACACCATCCACTCAGTGAAACACGGTGGTGGCTACATCATCCTGTGGGATGTTTTTCTTTTTGTAATAGAAATATTTCAGATGATTAGTCCCTGAAAAAGCTTGAATCTGGGTTGTAGAACCAGAAACGGGTGGAACAGCGTAGATTGAAGAAATGGCCCAGTCAAAGTCCTGATATAAATACAGCTGACAAACTATGAACAGATTTCTGTCTCTAAATGTGTGGAGCTGCTGGATTCATGCTTTAATGGGCGTCCATTTGTAATTGTGGAGAGAAGTAAACACAGGGTGAGTTCTTTTCATATAACATCCAAATAAAAGCCCTGCTGTGGTTGGTCCGAACGGATCTGTGTCACTTCACCTCATCTCGCTGCGCAGAGCTTTGAGTTGACTGTTGAGCTGCTCGTTGGCTTCCTGCTGCTCATCCAGCTCTCTGTGCAGCTTCTTCTTGTTGTGCTCCAGCCGGTCGATCGTCTCCTCCGCCTCGTCCATCTGCCGCTTCAAAGCCTTCAGACGCAGATTCAGCTGCAAGAGGCGAAGAAGAAAAAAAAAAAAAATCACGTCCTGAGCTTAAAATGGTGGCAGGAAGTTCAGCAGACAAAGATCTGACCTCACCGTCGTTATTCAAGAGGAAAACTTAAATATGGATCTTATGAGGGCTGAAACAAAAAAACTAAATTAAAGGGAATAAAAATAAGGTGGGGAAATAAAGGCTTTAATGAAGCAATGAAAGCAAATTCAGTCATTTCTTATCTTACAGTCAGATATGAAGGAAGAGAAACTTTGAAAAAGTTGAGAACTGTCTTTGAAAACCGTTAACTGTGTTTTACTGGATGTGATTAAGAGATTTGTGGCCGTACTTACTGACATTTAAATGTACCTTAAATTTATTATATCAGATATAAATTTATTATTGGAAATCTGACAAATAAAACAGTTTTGCTGGATTACGGCCTAAACCGTACTCCAGTGTCCAGTGGCCACCCAAAACTACTCCAAAGGCCACAAATGGCCCCCGAGCCACACTTTGAACACCCCTGGATGAACCTACTGCTAAAATAATAATTAGTTATGACATTATTACTGCCTGTGTGCTACGTACTTGGTCCTTCTGATCCTGCATCGTGTGATGCTCCTCTTCGATTTGCATCATCATCTCTTTCACTCTCCTCTCCAGCCTGCGGTTGGCCAGCGACAGGTTGGACTTCTCCCTATAACCAATCAATCAATCAATCAATCAATCAATCAATCAACCAGTATAGCACATTTCAGCAACAAGGCATTCAAAGTGCTTCACATCATAAAAACATAAAGTCATGCAACATAGAATCAACAATTGAAACAAATGGCATCGTTAAATTCTTAATCGGTTATTAGTCCCGTCACGATTACTATTTTTGGACGATAAATTGTCCCAGAACTTTTTGCTATAAACGATATTAAAATTGTTGTTTTGAGAACATTTTCAAGTAAAATAATAGTAATAATGGATAAAAAAAAATAG
>NW_006800302.1:395134-435869 GCF_000485575.1 Poecilia formosa | reverse complement strand
CCTCGACTGCATTCCAACACTCGTGTCGACTATTGTGACAGCTCTCAGAGAAACAAGAGTGGCTTCCTTTTACAAAATGCAGAACACAGATGCTAATGCAACACATATTAAAAAAAAGACTCAAAGTTAAATATTTTTATGGCCTTTATAGTCGAGCTTTACTGAGTTTGCTCTTTAAGTCATAAAAACAGAGCAGAAAAGGTTCATTCTGGTGTCTGATGAAGTTTAGATTTCAAAATAATTTTACACAAATTGCAGGTTCATTGAAGAATACTTTTAATCAGTGTTATTAATCCTGTTATAATATAAAAAAGTAGCCAGGAGTTTCAGTGGTTTGTTTGGAGGCTGAATCACACCCAGACTAACGACAACAAGTTAAAAACCTGATGCAAGATATCGGCCCATCTACCTGTGGATTCTCTCAAAGCACCTTTAAAAACACAAAACGAATAAAGAGCGTATTCAGATTTATAATGTGGCAAATTAAATGTAATTTAAGTTTGAATCAATATGAAAAAATAGTTGATTTTTACAAGTTTTTACCTTTCAGATAGAGTAATACCAGAATCTTTGACTGCATGAAACCAGGAAATCCTGCTATAAATAAAAACGCTTTCTGCTTGGGATTGTTGTTAATCCAGACTATAGATAGTGAGTAGTTTATTAATCTAAACAACACGGTTCTTTAAAATGCATCTGGCTACACTTGTTATTTAACAATATTAACGTTACAGACCCAAAACGTGTAAATGGCATCTGAAAAGTTACATAAAACATATCGTGGCACAAAGAGCGTGGACTTATGGTACTTACATAACCAGGCAATATTTAATACAAAACAAACAGTTATTTGTTATATTTATTATGTGTACAAAGGAACTGAAGTCACAATAAATTTGCAACATGTAATGCAGCTGCAGTGGAAACTAATTACCCAGAAACTTTAAACAAACATTTGCTAATTTATTGCGAGGGAACGTAAAACGTTTGCATGATAACGCAAAAGAAAGTTTTTCCCATGTCCCCTAGGGGGCTCCATACCAAGTAATCCTGTAAAAAAATAACAACAGAAATTGATTAAAATTTAGAGTTTGCTTTATCTGTAAGGTTAACTTTAAGTATTTCAGCTGCAAAAAACTTTAAAATCCAACTTTAGAAATTTGTCATCTTAACTTGTTAGAAAATAAAAAAGTTTTTTCAATTTAACATTATGACAACTTTTAATTTGAATATTTTCTCAGCATGTTATTTGGAGGAATATTACATGGAAAGACATACATTTAAAATAATTGTGATTTTGCCCAGAAAAGAAACAAAAAGCTTAAGTTGGTAAATATGTGAAATTCGCTGCAAAAGCAGATACTTATTTTTTATTTTTGTTTTCCCTTTTTACAGAAAAATAGTATGGCTGCAAAAATGATGAATAATAATAATTATTCTCTTATCTCTCAAAAGCTCCTCGTTCATTTTTATGCAATAGATTCACATAAAAAAGAACAACTGAGGTTTTTTAAATCAAATGAAGGGTTTTAGATTGCCAACCAATCATTTTGTTTCTGAACTGATTTATTTTAAACCAAATTGTTATTTCTACTCTGCTGAGAACAAATCCTAAAAAATGATAATAATAATAAAAATAAAGTAAATCCACCAAATATTTTTTCAAGATTCATTGTTAAGGAAAAAAATTCTTTAAAAAAAATAAAAAAAAATTCTGTATTGATTCAAAGTTTAAATAACAATTTGTCAGATTATAAATCAAGATATGCTCTTTAATCAGATAAATAGACAATAAATCCAAAACAAAATGGGAATGATGGATTCCATTGTGAAGTGTCTGTGTTTAAAAGCAACATTACATTTTCATGTCATCTCATTCGAATGCATAAAAATCACTGAGTGTAATGGCATAAAAATAGCACAGCAGTGAGGTTAAAATATACCAGAGGAGGCCTCAGCTATTAATCTAGTAACACCCATCAGTTTTAAGTCGACCAGTCCAGAAAGGTGAGAGAGCCTGACTGCTCAGTGGCAGCAGGGGGAGTGAGAAGTGATCAATACGGCGGTGATGGCTGTTTCTGTGGAGAATCGGTGATATTTTATGCCAATTAGCGGGTGACAGTGGGCTGCTCTGATGAACGATGGGCCCCATAACTGGTGCAGCCAGCGCGGTGCTGGAGGGAGCTGAATCAGCAGACTGGAACATGCAGTGAAACTAATCTGCTTTGTGAGAGACGGCAGGAGAGGAGAGAGGAGATTACTCTCATTTAGACAGGAGAGGAGCACCTGGTGCCAGGAGAGACGCAGGTGTTCGTCCTGCTGCCTGCGCTGCAGCCCCCCTCCAGACATTAGAGCACACACACACACACACACACACCAGCAGCACTCAGGCTGCACAAAGCTCGGGCGTTGCCTTGACTACAGACCTCAGCCTCATGCTGAACCAGTGGCACTTTGTCACAATGCCACTCTCTTCTCTGTGCCAGGACCTTTCCTCGTCAGGGAGAGCAACGTTTTAAGACTCCGCTCCGCCACTTTCCTCTGTTTTTTATTTATGACTCTGTCACAACTTTTGAATTCACACCGAGAGGAGTATGTGACGACGCTAAATCTCTGAACTTCAGTTATTTACGGCGAGAAACCCCAAATAAAACGTCCACGTTTTTATAAAAACACTGTTTCTTACAGCTGCAGTAACTTTTATAAAAACATTTCTTTACATATTAGCTGAAACTGTCGGCATGTCATGACAGTAACAAAATCAAGCTGCTCTTTCTTCTCCCAGTGCCAACTAGAAACAGCCAATCAGAGCCAGGAAGCGGGTCTTAGCGCTGTCAATCACCCTACAGGTGGCGCTGTTCGTCTCCCCTCCAGCTTCCTGCCTCTGCTCTGTGCTACGCTGCAGCTGGCATAGTCGCTGGTGGTTTTCCTGTTGTTCCTCCACCGTTAGCACATTTAGCAGTGAGTACATGAGGCTAATTGGCAGCGCCAAGACCCTCCTCCTGGCTCTGATTGGTTGTTTCTGATGGTGCATTTCTTCAGACAGCGATAGTAGCTCAGGGAGGAGGTGATGGACATCGACCTTTTTACAGATTATCTGTCTCAAACTTTACAGTGACAGTTTTAACTAAAATGTACATACGGCAGCTTTAATAAAAGCAACATAATAAAAATCTCCAGGTACAAATTCCTCTAAGGAGACATGCTGAAAGCGTGTTCACTTCGTCTAAACCAAACTCTGCAGCGCCTCCGTCAGCAGCTTCATCATAAAGGAAGGAGCAGCGGAGAGCTTCTCAACAACCTGCTTGTTCTCAGACTGATGTTTCTCGGTGCCATTTCCAACTGAACTCTGCAACCTGAAAACCTGAGAAGTTTGGCAGCTTTAGTATTCTGGCTCAGGCGCCGCAGTAAGAAGGGCCTTTTTGTGACGGATGCATGAAAACCGGAGCTGGCTGGCCGGACTCCAACATGACCGATTATAAAAGATCAACTTACAGAGCGAAAAACCTGCAGAACCTCAAGCAGAAACTATGAACGGTGGGTTGTGGACATGGAGACGCAGACAGGTGAGAGACAGACTCACTGAGGACATATTGGGGACACGTGAAGTTTTCTTAGTGGCTGAAATAATGATGTTAGAAGTGGAGGACAAAGCAACAGGAGATCATTTACAGACAGAGATGGAACAGCGACACGTCTCAGTGAAGACGGACAACGTCTCCCTGAGACAGGTGAGCACTGATAATGAGTGTGTGTGTGTGTGTGTGTGTGTACCTGCTCCCTCCCTCGGTCTATCCTGTCCATCAGCTGGTCTCCACTTTGACGCTCCTCCTCCAGGTCCAGCTCCAGCTGAGCAATCCTGTTCTGCAAATGAGAGACGATGCATCTGCGCTGTGAGTTTGTGACGTTCTCGCTGAAAACCTTCGTCAGTCACAGCGGTTGATCTCAGAGATTGCAAAGAAATAACACGGCGTAAAGTTCACAGGTAAAAATTAAATGATGTAGAGCAGGAGTCTGCAACCTGTGGATCCAGAGCCACAGCGGATAAAAACCCGACAAACGCACTAAATAATGTTTTTAAAAGCATATAAACACAGGCCACTGCTCTGAACCCCATTGGTTTCTCCACCTAATATTGATTTCTCAACTCTTTCTGAATTAAAACATTAGCATCGTTGTTTCTAAATGAATATAAACTTATTTTCTTTGCATTATTTAAGATCTGAAAGCACTGCATCTTTTTCATTATTTTCTTCAAATAAATGCTAAATTTTTGCTTGTAATTTCAGAGATGCTGTCAGTAGTTCTTAGAATAAAAGAACAATGTTCATTTTACTCAAACGTTTACCTATAGAGAGTAAAATCAGAGAAACTGATCATTTTAAATGGTTTCTTAATTTTTTGCAGCACTGCATGTAACATATAGATTATTTTTAGATTAACATATTTGCATGTGCAGTCGATTTTTCTCAACTTTATCTGTAATGACTATATTTACATTATTAATATTTAACACCTCAGATGGAGCAGCTTGCCAATAAATTAGTAATTTAACTTGGGGATAAATAAAATATATTCTATTCTATTGTAATAAATGCATGTTTTAGAAGTTATTCCAGTTTTTTCAAGGAATATTTACATTGAACTACAACAAGATGACTCTAAAAGTAGGTGATATCCATTTTTTTTTGTTGCCTTTTTTTAGTCATTTTCTTTTTTTAGGTTCTAAATGAATGTTGTTTAGCTGGACTGAGGGTAAAACCGTCTCTTTGGGTAGTAAAGGTTGCAGATCATTACCTCCATCAGCTTCATCTGTCTGGACTTGTCATCCTTGGTCTGCTTGTTTTTCTCAGCCTCCATCTCCAGATCATGAACCTTTCTCTCCAGCGTCTGCTCCTTGAGAACAGCTTCGTCTCTTTCCGTCTTACAACGTCGCAGCTCGTCCTCCCGCAGAGACAACTGTAAACAGAAATAAGGATTGTTCCAGATGTCCAATCGGACCACAGCTACAGAACAGTGACTTCATCTTAACGTTCATTAGCAGCAGCTAGTGATTTACACGAAACGCCCAGACAGCGTTCACTAGCTAATTCAAATGTAGCAGAATTACCTGTTCGTTTAAAAGATAAAATTTAAAAAAGATTCAGTGAGATTATCTGTGCAAAGATCACAGGTGGAGTTCCTCAGGGTTGCTTCAACACTCCCTCAGATTATTAAAGATTTCATGCATTATGACACAGTGATGACTCGCAACTTTATACTGTTGTGTCACCAACTGACCATCACTTCTGGAAAATACTCAGAAAATCTCAGAGTGAAAGAATAACTCCTATTTCTGTCTCTGAAGTTGTTATTTTTGGTCAGTGGGTGTAATTATGGCCACATCCTTAAAAATCCACAAAGTTTATTAATAAATCTGGTAACACTTTATTTGAAGGAGGGTGAATAAGACTGACATAAACATGACATAAAACCTGTCATGAACATGAATAAGCCTTCATGAATATTTATGACTGTTGTCATAAAGCGTCATTCGGTAAATTATGACACTTTTAATACAAAGTTGACATTATTCAAAATGTCATAACAAAGACATTTTGAATAATGTCAACTTTGTATTAAAAGTGTCATAATTTACCGAATGACACTTTATGACAACAGTCATAAATATTCATGAAGACTTATTCATGTTCATGACAGGTGTTATGTCATGTTTATGACAGTGTCATGTCAGTCTTATTCACCCCCCTTCAAATAAAGTGTTACCATAAATCTTCCTCCTGTGAGCTTAAATACATTTACTGGATTTCTGCAACAAAACAAAATGAAAATAAGAGGCAGCTCATCCAACATGCTGCCGCCAAAGCTCTGACCAACACCAGGATTATTGTCTTTAACCTCCGAGTCCTAAGTTTCAAATCTCTGCCTGGATATTTTTTGCTCATTTTAATTGTTTGCAGTTCTTTAAATGTCCTGTGAGTAAATATATAGTTGCACATTTATCCATAACAACTGGAACTTTCAATATCTAGCAAGTTATTTTAGCAATTTACCGTCTATTAAAAGAGTCTTATCAGATTAATTTCACTCCCCGTTAGGCGGGGTTAAATTACCGTAATAACCCGATATTGGCTGGAAAGCGCAACGTCTCTCCTTTCAGAAACCGTTGGGATTTTTCAGACAGTTGCTACAATAAACAATCATTTAAACTTCAGTGGAATAATTTCAAGGCTCCCCTGTGTGACCATTAAATCCATAAGACCTAATTATCATTTTCCTTCAGCAGTAAAAAGCCCCAACCCCACTGCTTGCTGCCCAAGAGAAATTCATCATTTACCCCAACATTTTTACAGGTTATTATACGTTTTGTTCCATGCACATATCAAGATAACTCCAAAAATGATGAGTTTTTACTCTTAAATCTCCATTCATCGTCCTAAACCTGCAGTGTTTCTGACAGTTTTAGTGATGACCTGCCTGGTAAATGTAGGAGTAAACTAGACGAACATCTGAAATCAGCTCATCCAGACTGGACCAGTCATCGGCTCCTCAGCAGTGGAGGAGGATGTGAACGAGCCAGCACAGCAATCTGCTCGGACAGACATCCTCCTCTTCCTGAACGCCAGCTGAACAAAGATTCATCAGCAGGGATGCAGGCAGGAAGAACATGCACACTGACCCATTTGCTCTTTGCACTCTATGCAGATGAAACCTCATCTGAGAAAAATCTGGAGCAGTCAGAAAGGGAGTGGTGGCGGTCTGCTTTTACAGCAGAATGTGCAACTGGAAGAAGAAAACACTGAGGAAATCTGCAAAGCCAGAACATTTTGTGTTCAATGAAGCCTTTAAAGCCTGAAATGACTGCAGGACCTGCAAAACCTCCGTCTTTAAACGACATCCAGCTGAGCTTTTATTGTTTTGTTTACAAAGTTAGTCATAGAACATGTAAATAATGTTTTTCTCCGTCCCATAAAGCTCTTTAAAAGCCCCATCAAATGCATGTTTACAAATGGGAAAAACTGCAGCAGGAAATATAAAACCTTTAAGTAAGACTTAAAATAAAGCTGTATGTTTTTCAAGTGGTTATATAACACAGAAGTTATGACTTGTTTTGCATTTGAAACATTAATTTTACACACAGTTCTGGCTTCACTTTGCAGTGTGGCATAAAACCATAAAAACTGTCAACCGCTCGGCCCTCGGTAAATGTTTGGTGTATGAATAAAGCCGTACTTCATGTTAAACATAAACAATAACGTTCATCTAATCCGGTTTCCAACAAAAAAAAAAAAAAAAACATTCTCCACATTCCATAATGCTGACTAGAAAAGAGTTTCTGACCGTTAATAACGCGTAGGTCATGTGTTAACTTTTATGTTTTTCACCTTTATCTAACAATCAGTGGGATATAAAAGAGAGAACAATGTCTTTCTTTTAGCTGAAAAAGTCGAGTCAAGCATTCATAAAGAACAGCCTGTGCTCCAGCCGTTCACTTTAAGACCATGTTTGAGGCTGCAGAGGGCAGGGGGAGGCAGAAATACCTAGAAGGTGACATCACTGCCTTAACAGAGGCCGTGATGTTGAAGGAGGAGAGATTGCGAAGCTGCTCTGCATGAGCTGGTCTGACTAATGATGACCTACATCTGACCATCATCTTATCGTAAAAGCAGGGATCGCACCGTCCTTCAGCTTTACCTCCTCTTGCAGGTTTCTGGTGGTCAGCACCAGCTTCTCCAGCTCCTGTCCTTTCTCCTTCAGGTGCCGCTGCAGCTCTGCCAGCTCCCGCCGGTTCTTCTCCTTATAAATATCGATCTGCTCCTGCAGCTCTCGAGTGGACGACTGAGACGCCTCGACGATATCGCTCATCTGCAGGCCCGGGGATGCAGGAGGAAGCAGCAGCAGAAAGTGTGGAGAAATTAAATATGTGTGGAGAAATTACAACGCTCTGCAAAACTGTTCATGCCTTTTGATTAGTTTTTCCATTTTGTGACATTGCAACCAAACTGCAACTAACAATTCATTGATTAGTCTGGCGCCTTTTGCAGATTTTTCAATCAACCATTTAAAATATGCAAATGAACCAACAATTCAATTCCTTAAACAAGAAAATAAACATTTTACTGCCTAAAATGAATTTCTTTAGTGAATTTGGACCAAGTGAAGCTAAAGCTATGCTACTTTAAAAGTTTTGGGTGAAACATATTTACAGACAAATGTGTTTTTATCTTCGATGCAAAACTTAAATGCAACGTTTTGTCTTAACATTTGCTCTGATAGTGTTGTTCTTTCAGTAAGTGGTTTTTATTGAGTCTGCACACTCCTGTTAATAATTAATCAATTACTTAATTAGATGACGATTATTTCAACAATCGATTATTCCAATTAATATTTTGAGACCTAAACCAAACCAAATAGATGCTCAAAGCAGACGGAGACAAACACCAGAAAGGTGGTCTGACGATGTATTGAACACAACAATTTTATACGTTTTTATTCACCAAAAATTTGAAACAGAATTTTTTTCTCCCTTCCACTTCACTATTTTGTGTGAATCTATCAAATAAAATTATTGTAAGTGTGATGCTTACTTAAAAAACATGCTATTTTGAATATGGAAGTATCAAAGGGTATCAAATTTTTGGTTAAAAATAAAAACAAAACTGTGTTTTGTTGGAATAGTTTAAATATTTTCCATTATCTTAGTTTCTCCTCCCATTAAGACCTAAAGTACCTCGTATACTTACCGTTTCTCCATCTTTTGAACAAAAATCCAATTAACTAACGTGGATCTTAATTTCATTTGACTAAAAGTTTAACGACGGCTAACCTGAGGTTGACCATGTGAGATAAGCTCCTTCTCATGCTTACATGTCTGCTCTCATTAAAGCATGAAGTGCCCTCACCTCCCTCTGCAGTTTTTCCACTGTCCGGTCCAGCACACGTCTCTCGTCTTCAATGTTGTTCTTCATGTTTTTAAATTGCTCCTTCTGAGACTTTTCCTCCTGTAGCCGGTC
Organism: Poecilia formosa; assembly: GCF_000485575.1. Classification (NCBI taxonomy): domain Eukaryota; kingdom Metazoa; phylum Chordata; class Actinopteri; order Cyprinodontiformes; family Poeciliidae; genus Poecilia; species Poecilia formosa. The sequence continues at coordinate 426,855 of NW_006800302.1, read as the reverse complement.
CTCCAGGTCCTTGTTCTCAAGGTCTAGTTTGGCCAGGTTCTTCTACAAGTAAAAGAAGTAAAAGGAAAAGTGATGAACTGAACATTTATCTACCTAAAACCTCAAGCTGTGTCACCAGTCTTAGGGTGTTTTCACACCTGATAATTCAGTTGACTCCGTTTGATTGGGGACCAAAACAGCAACACTTGTAACATTTTCATCTGGTTTGGTTCTCTTTCACACTGCATTGTGTCAAATGATCCAAACTCTTTAAATAACCTGTTCCCCTCCTCGCCTGTGGTGGCGCTGCACCAAGATCCACAGAAGGAAATGACACAAAAACCTCAGAAGAGGACATGAGTGCCACTTCCTTCTTCACAAAAGACAAAAATGGAGTGGCCTCAGATTTTAGTGTAGGATGTCTCTTTTGTCTTTGGTAAAAGTCTACAATCCATTTCTCCCTCCAGCGCTACCCTCTTGTGTTTGCTTAGGTTGTATTTACCCAGAATGCCCTGTTTTTGTAGTGGCCTCTGATTTGCTTGCCTCCGCAAGTGCATTCAAACTGGGCCAGAGATCACTTTAATTGAATCGAGACGTCCGTTTTTAGGCGGACCAGAGTTCATAGGAGGACTCTCCAAACGAACCAGAGTTTGATTGAAGTGGACCAAGCAGGACTGGTGTGAATGCCTTCTTACCTGCACATCTTCCAGTCGGATGTTCAACATTCGGTTGGCACGAGACATCTCCTCCTCCTGCTCCCTGATCTCAGCCAGAGACTCTTCCAACTGCCTTTTCTCTCTCTGTTTTTTCACATTGCACCGTTAAAACATTTATATTAGTTACTGAATAGGTAGATCAGAAACCAGATTCGACTTGTATTGAGTCTTCGCACCTCCAGGCGGCCAGCTTTGTCTCCCAGTCTGCTCTCCAGCAGCTTGGCCTCGTCGATGATCCTGTTGAGTTTAGCCACCTCATTTTCCAGCTCGTTCGTCCGCCTGCGCAGTCGCTCGATCTCCTGGTTCAGTCGCCCGGCCTGGCCCTCCGCTTGTCCTTTGGCTGCCTCCACCTCGGCCTTCTCTCGGATCGCTGCTGCGCTGTTCTGCAGAAGGCGAAGAGGAAAGGCGCTTCAGTTCAAAGGAATCATGAGTGTGTGACTCTCAGACGGAAAGCAGAGCTACGATGCATGAAGAAGCAACTCAAATGCCTCGTAACAAAAGGTATTTGTCGAGCTCACTTTCTCTCCGCAGCTGGTGGGACACTGAAGGACAGAGCCTTCCTGTAAGTCTCTCACACTTCACAATAAGCCATGACTGAAGGCTGCAAAGTGAGGATTTATTGCTGCCTGATGACTGACAGCCACTAAAAGTCAGAAGAGGGTGACAATGTGGCAGCCAATAAACTCTAAGTACTTGTGATTAAAAGGTGCTAAACACAACTTGTGACAGGAAAGTAAGCAATGTACATTTAAAGATGGAAACATCTTGGGTAATAGTTGTATTTGGATGTTTAGGCAGCTGCGTCACTCATTTTATGCTTTCAATGATTCATCTAATCTGTTTTTTCTCCTCCAGGGTAAAAAGTCTGGACAATAAATCAATAACATATAGTGGGACAGACACATGATCAATATCAATAGATAACACGTCTGATAGAATATTCAACCTCTTGTTGAATCTCTCACAGCGAGCTAAGCCAGGTTGGTGGAATCAACTACTCACCCTTTGGTTACCTAGCAACTCACTCACTCTTTGGTTACCTAGCAACTCACTCACTCTTTGGTTACCTAGCAACAACTTGTTGAGTAGCTGCCGCAGCAGCAGTTTAATTTTTTCTCCACAGAGCTTCAAAGCTGCTTCAAAATAAACAGAGTGGAGTGAAAACTATGGGTAAAACAGGAAAGGTCACAGTATTTCAGACATTTAAAACAGTAAACTAATCAATAATTATCCATAGAAACAATTATTGATATTGACTGATATGAAATTAATATCCTGATTAGTTTTTCAGCTTTATTGTCAAGACTTAGGGTAAAATAAACATTTTAAAAACAAGAATTACCCAAAAAGTTGGAATTTACCACAGATTTTCTCCAAAAGTAAATTAAACTTTTACATACTAATATACACACTTTACCTGAACAGCACACAAAGTTTCGTGGTTGAGGTCTAGGCCATGGACAGCCATCATAGATTATGGATTACACTTAAATATATGGGTAGAAGACAACAAACTTACATCAACTATATCAATTATGTTAAGACCTTGTTGAAGGATTATTACTTGCTAATAGCAATCAGATGTTTAGATATTTTTATCTACATACTACATGACTACCGGTAATAATTTGAATTTGAATGCTTAAGTTGTTGTAGATCGTATCCATTGTGGATTCACCAGTAACACACGACCTCAAATATGTAAAAATACGGCCACTAAAGGATAAAAGGCAACTGTACGTATTTATGGAAAATGCAGTAGCTAAAGTTAAAAAAAGAAAGATCAGAGAAGTGAAACAAAGAGATGACTCCCTTATCGACGTCACCGAGGTACAAGCTTTCAAATGTTTGTTTTCTGTGGCGAGGAATGTCAGATAACTGGTTTGACAGCTCCCTGTCATTTCAGCGTGGTTAGTACACACCTGCATAACTAAAACTACAGATAAAAACAGTAAAAATCTATTGCTATCGTTTCACACCTTCAACATTAGCTTCTACAGAGTAAAGTGTTTTAGCGCTTGAGGCCTTCTTTGTGTACAGGGAGGCCCCTCTTTGTTGTGCTGCTCATGCAGATCGTCACTGAACGTGTGTGTGACCGAACACACACACACACACACACACACACACACACACACACACACACGCCTTCTGCTGTCAGCTGTTCTTAAACAGGTGACACAACTTTATATTAGCAAAAAGACTAACAACATTGCTAGAAAATAGTGAATCACACAAAAGTCTTCCAGCTAAATTATATTTAATGTGTTTTATCTAAAATGTCTTTGTGCAACTTGCACTTTATGAAACTTTATATCCAAAATCTGAGCTAATCTGATAAAGTTACAGCTGCTGTGACACCATCTTATCGTGACAGCTTTCCTTTATTTCCTTATCTGTGACAGGTGTTAAAAAAAAAAAGAAGCAATGGCCAGTTCATCTTGTTTTTGTTCTGCAGGAGCAGGGAAACATTCTAGAGGAAGAAAAGTTGGCGGACGCCTCCCTGCTTCAGTGCGACCAGGCCAGTCAGACCAGTTCCAGCAGTGGCTCCAGAGCCGCCCTCATCGCTGCTTCTTTGATTTAAAGAGGTGACAACATCCCCGGCCCAACATGTATCAGTTTCATGTCTTTGGATCATCAAATAAGAATTTACGTTAGGCAGAAACAAAATGAGGCCTTCGTATGACATACATATAGTTTCTGTCATTTTTATGTTCCAACAACTTCCTTCAAGGTTACCATTACAAAAAGCATTTGCTCCTTTCAGACTTATGTTTTTGTTTCTTTGTCAAACTTAAATATTTTAGATGATCAAACTAATCTTAATATCAGACAAAGATAAACTGAGAAAAATACAAAATGAAGTTTTAAATTTTTTAAGGCAAATCAAGCCTGACTCATTGTGAAAGTAGGACTGGACACTAAATCTATAAAAACATATATATCGCAATAGACATGATCAATATCAATAGATAATATGTCTGATTGAATTTTCAATAATTTAACCAAACTTTGATCCAGAACCGCTCAGCATTCTGGGAGATATAGGCAGAGGAAAGGCTTTAGCTGCCCGGCCAGCTAAGCAAGATGAGTAGAATCAACTAATTCAATCACTCTTTTGTTACCTAGCAACTCACTGACTTTTTGGTTGCCTAGCAACAACCTGTTGAGTGACTGGCACTGCAGCAGTTTAAGGTTTCACCACTGTGCCTCAAAGCTGCTTATAAATAAAAACAAGTCCGTGGAGTTGAACAGCTCAAGAGGAAATTGTGGTTAAAAGAGGAAAGATCATGTTACCAATTTGGGATTATTTCAGATGTTTAAAAAACAAAAAACGAAATACTTATCAGTATCAACTACTGATGTGAAACCATTATGCAGTGATACATTTTTCAGTCGTATTATCATACTGCGCAAGTAAAGTTTGAATCACTTAAAAACAGAACCTGTCTGACAACATGAAGGGATCTCAAAAAGAAACACATAATGTCCTGACTTAAAGAAATTCAGGGGCAGATGAAAACCAAAGCTTTTGTTACCTGCAATGGGCAACAAAGTCCTTGATAATAATTTGGAATTTCAGCGAACTGCAATCAGAATTATTATCCAGAAATGGAGAAAACATAAATCAGTGGAGAGCAGTGAGATTATCATCACAAAACTGAAAGTCGTCTAAAGCCACGCAGGCCTCACTTCAGTAAAGAATTTCCAGATAGAAGAAAACTGACAACTCATATATTCACAAAGGTTATCTTTGCCAGATATTATGATTAACATGTAAATAAAAACTGCAGAAATCTTTAATAGAGTACGTATTTGTTCACAGCAGTGACTTTAGGAAATATCTGCACCAAGCTGCCGTTTTGTCCCCTTCAAATCTCTTTGGCTCGTTTCAGAATTATGCTGATTGCCATAATTGAGGTGAAGCTAAAAATAAACAAAGGGGGTAAGAGAGTATGAGGAGATTAACACAGTGTTCATTGAAATAACAAAAGCACTGAACAACAACAGACAGGGCACCAGAGCAAACCCAGTACTTTCTTTCTGCCTGTCCCACTTCCCACATTAGCCTGCATGTGTTTAAACTATGAACAAGGACGGTGCTGCTGCTCTGTGACAGGAAGCAGGATGGAGATGAAATAACATTAACCTCCTTTGTTTTCAGACTCTCCCTGGCAATGTTATTTTTAATTTGAGTCAGTGCAGCAGGCCTGTAAGATAATCAGGTTTATTTCTAACTAAAACGTAACTACTTGAATGAAAAGATCCACTTTCTATCCAAGAAAACACTTTACATTTTTTACTTATCTTTCAAATAACAATACTAAAGCTTAGTCAAAGTAACTAGAAGATGAGAAATTAACATTCAGCTAAACATGACTTAGTATTACAGATTGATTCCTTTATAATTATGCGTCACAGTCACTGTGAACATGAGTTGATGCTGATCTATTTTCTCCATTTTCTACCCTAAACTCTGAGTTTGACTTGGGTCTCTGTGTGTACTCAAACTGTTTATTCAAAGTTGCACATTAACTAACTTTGTGCAGTCTTTGAAGCGCAGAGCAAACGTCGAGGTGAAGTGCATGTTCCAGGTCGTGTGCTGCGCTCACATCGCCACCCTTTCTTCTGGACTGACCGGCCTCTTTTCTTTTCAAAAAGCAAAGGATTGAGTTTCAAAATCACAATGGAAACTGATTTGCAGATAAACTGACCCTGATGTATAAATAACATCTACAAACCAGGCCAACAGAATCAGTTTATAGTTCAGTGAAGCTGCAGAGCAATAAATTAGGGCTGTGCACCGTTAGAAAAGAAAAGGTAATATTATTGTTTCATATTAATATAACTTCCAACATAACCCACAATGTTTTCACCATTTCCCCTGAGCCTTCTGATCTTAGGCTTCCTGATCTTACTCCAAATACCTCACTGTCATGGCGCTCAGACGGAAATATTTAATAAAAATGTTATACATAATCCACTTTTTTTAAACATGTTTAAAATTGCTTACTAGTGTGAATTAGATTTTGATACACAAACAAGAAAAAGTCGAGAATAAACACCCACTAAAGGTAGTTTAATAGATAAATATTACTGTTTCTGCCATTTTGGAAAGGTATTAAGAAACTTATATGGGAAAAGTGTAGCACTATTTTAGCCAGCTGACTGGCAGGTTTCAGCAATAAATGGGGGACGGACAAAACTGTACTACTCTATGCCCTAAACAACCAAAAAAGAAAAAAGTCAGTTCAGTCTTGCATATTATTAAAAACACTAACTATTTAGGGATAGAATATAAGCGTGTCACCATGAAAAGTAATCCAGTTAATTGCATGATAAATGAAAACGAGCTCAATAGTTTCCATTTGGATGATTGTTTTTCTCTTTCTACCAAACACTGGACAACAAAGGGCTTTAGTATTGGTCTCAATTAGCCCCTTTTGTGGAGGACAATTTTGTTTACAGACTTCAGTATCCATTTTATTTGTTGTTTTGTTTGTTTATTTTTGATTTCTGAAATATCTTTCAGTGCCAGTGTTAAATGTTGATTAGAAATTAACGCCCATTAGTCTCAGAGGACAGACTTGCATCATTATACCATTTCCAAATTTTTAGTGGCTCTGAATCTGCGAATTTTTAAAAACCTCGACAAAAAGAAAAAATGCTTTTGCTTGGAGCCTGTGCCCGTTTCTTAAATCAGCTGTTTGAATTTACCCACAACTTTCAAAGTAAAGAGGCTTCAATAACCCTTTTGAAATGTGAAAAAGAGCCCAACTGATTTCCTCAGCTACATACGTATATTAAAGACACAGTACCTCTGAACACGATGAACCGTAAAGCAAAAGGTTAGAATGTCTCAGACTGAAAGGAAGGATTGAAGAAGAACTGGAAGTTTTGGCATCTCTTTGGTCAAGGGAGAAGGTAAATCGTGTCTCGTCTCAGGAAAACAGAAACAGCTGCCAGCTTTTTAGAAGGATCTCTGTGCAAAGCCATACTGCACATTTACTGAAGCATTACAGTAACCATGGTAACCTGCGACCGTACAGAACCACTGCGAGATCATTTACCCCGACATGGCGACACCTGAGGCTACGACCAGAACTATTTTTATTAATTTTCATCTCAGAACAAACGAAGAGGGAAAACGTGAACAAGAACATCAAAGATCTTATTATTTCAGGTTGGATGATTTGTTTTCAGTATCAACTCCCGGTGACTTCATTTGCTGATGCACACAGAAACCATGAACAGTTAAAGAAGAAATGAATCATCCAACTCAAAAGCTGGCTCTTTGACTACAGTCACCAAAACTACAGGGCATTCATTGTTGTAAAAGATATTGCATCACTTCCAGGTCTCAGAGACGGTATTCAGACAAGAAGCACCGTCCTGTCTAACTTACGGAGACATGTTCCGGTTCGACGGCCAAGGGCCACAGAAGATAAATGAAAGACGACTCACAAGACAGAGAGGAAACACCCAAAACACACAACAGTTCAAGTACAAAGATTAACAACTCAAACACGGAGGCCTCTGTCTGCACACCAGCTAACAATCATGTTAAAGCAACTCATGTCAAGAGCAGCAACCTAGAAAGAGACAAAGAGGCAAAAAGGGAGAATTTAGCTAATTATGCAAATAAAATGAAACAAAAGAAAATGGACATTGCAATAGTTGTGAAGATAAATTTGAAAAGCTTTGATGAATGTGGAGCTACTGAATTTTAGTCAGTGTTTCCATTTGTTTAGTTACCCGTAGCAATGAATGGCAAGGTGTTTATGAGGTCACCACATGGAGAAGAAACAAACCAAAACAACACAGACTGTGAACTGGGACTTCGCAGTACATTTCTGAAATCTGAATTTAAACATTTCAGTGGAAGATCCACTCATCTCAGCATGCTGAAAGCTTGAAATGGCTCCAGCTGATGGCATCCAAACTTAGGCTGGGCGATAAAACGAAAACAATATATATAAATAATGCGATTGATATGTTATCAATATTAACAGAAAATATGTCTAATAGAAAGTTGATTAATTTCACCTGAAAAGAGAACTTGAGTCTTTAGCCGCTCAACTTCTAACTGCCAGCGAAGTAAGGTTGGTGGAATCAACCTTACTTGATTCCAAGTAAGGTGGAATCAAGTAAGGTTGATTCCACCTTTGGTTACCTAGCAACAACTCACTCACTCATTCTTTGGTTACCTAGCAACAGCCTGTTGAGTAACTTGAGCAGCAACAGTTTAAGGTTTTTCCACCATGCCTCAAAATAAAAAAGGACCAAGGTAGATTGAAAGGAGGAAGTGGAAGTGGAAGAGCAGCAGCTCCAGAGGAAATTCTGGACAAAAGAGGAAACGTCACATCACCAGTTTGGCAGCATTTTGAACATTTGAAACAAAAAACAAATCAATAATTATCCATATTGACTGATATGAAATGCACATCTATTGGTATGTTTTTTAGCCATTTCACCCAGCCATAATACCAAATTATTTTCTCAATAATTAGACTTCTTAGAGAGCATTAAACCTTCATCCCCAGATGGTCAAGAGAGTATTAAGCATTAAAAATGGTGTTTATTTTACATCCTTCATTCTAATACCTACACACTATATAAGACAGGGTCACCTTGGAAGCAAAACACCGTAATTCACAGACCTCATTTATAGATGGATCTGGACCTTGGAAAAAGTGCCTTTCTTTTGTCATGATCAGGTCTAAATATGGCAACATAAAATGCAAGATAAAAACCAGTGTTACAGCAATTTCAGCATTAATTTAACTAGAGAGTCCTTGATGTTAGACCTGATTCCTAGAATAGAGTGGAAACTTCGTCTAATCCACATAAAGTTGCCCAGCAGCATTTCTGAACCAAACACCTTGTGGCAACCCCCCCTGAGTATTTAGTTCCTGTTCCTGAGATGGTTCAAAGCTATCAGACTACAAAGTTGTCACTATGACTATTTGAAAACTCGGAGGAAGTCATATTTCACGTGGGATAAACTGTTAATTCCTTGCTGTCTGTGTGGAGATCACCATTTCCTCCCTGCCTAGCCGTCCTACGTTTCATTCCTCTTCTTTCCAGCCGTCTGGTAAATCGTCTCCCAGCGCTTTGCTGGGGAATACGGCACTATCATCAAATATACAGACTCACGCTGGAGTCTTTACCTCCACAACAAGCCTGAGGGGGAACTCTTCTCTGGGCTGTGTAAGTTTGATGATCAGACAGCGAGACTCGAGTTCACACGCTGGTAGAGATTAGTAGAGAGGCGGGCTGTGTTAGGAGCGAGGCCGGGAAATAAACAGTGTTCAGGTGAGCAGGAGACACTGTGGAGTTTTGAAATTAAAAAATACTGAGTTGGGGATTGAGGTTACAGATGAGGGCTTGATAACAAAGGTTTAGGTCAGCTGGCGAAACATAACAAGAGCTGGAAATGATGCGATAAGCACGAGACTCCATCTCTAAAGTTTGAAAGGGCTGGGACCTATTAAAGCCTCCATCACTGGGAATCTGGAGCGCTGCAGAGATGGGGACACGACTACTGCGCCCTGAGGAGGCCAAAATGAAAAGATATGAGCCTTTCCCGCAGTGGGAGTGGGTACAGTGTAACGGAGCTGGAGCTGAGTAGAGATGAAGGTCTACAGGGTGCACATTCTCCAATCTGACCCCCACATTCCTGAAAGAGAAACCTCATCTCCTCCAACCCAACATCATCCCTCTGCGTTTCTCACACGCCGGCACAAAGCAGCGAGCCCGCTTCCAAACGAGCAGATGGCTTTTGTTAACACCGATCGCCGTGTAATACTTGTGAAAATAAGCTAAGCCTAATCGGTACGTCCAAAATTTTTCAACCCAGATAAAATTCCACAGATTTCAGCCCATCAAAAACACAATGCAGCTTTCAAGTTAAGACACAAAACAGGCCCCCCAATTCCTTTCACGGGGTTTGGCCTCGCACCCCCTTTCCTCCAGCACACTGACCCACTTACTCAGCACGTCCCAACCCCCGCTGCTTTTATTGTGTGAAACAAACTCATCATTCATTATTGACCGAGGTCCACGATTGCCACCCACTTTTTTTTTTTTCGGGGCTCAGAAAGAAGAGGGGGCACGGCGCGCCCGGGGGAACTGCAGCTCATTAGATTGGTGATGGGTTGCCACCACAATTAGCATGCATACAGAGCAATTTAGTGCTCCACTTTCCAGCATTCCTACATGGCCACATAGATACGATGGCGTATCAGAGCCATAGTAGATGGGAAGAAAAAGAGCAAATTTCTGCCAAAAAAAATGCAGAAATTTTGAGATTAATCTCAGAAATTTTCAGAAAAAAAAGGTTCAGAATTTGAAAATTTGGAGAAGAACTAACAAATTCTAAGATTAATCTCAGATATTTTCTAAACAAAAATGTGGAAAGTTATGAGTTTGAAAAGTCAAAATTTAACGAGAAAAAAGCTCAGAATTTTTTTTTTAGAAAAAAAGTCTAAATTTTTGAGTTTCAAAAGCCAAAAATTTTTTGATCTGGATATTCCTTAGTTTCAAAAAGAAAGCAGCAGTAGTGAGACGTTCCTGAGCAGATTTCACTTGGAAAAAGTCTCGACTGCTTCTTGGCATTTTTTATTTTTTATTAAATTGTCTTCATGCTATTTTTTTTATATTTTTTTGTCCAACATTTTTGACTTTTGAAACTCTGACATTACTTTCTAGAAAATTTCTGAGATCAAGATCAAAATTTCTGTGTTTTTCCTAGTAAATTTTTGACTTTTCAGACTCAAATTTTCCAGGTCATTTTATTTTAGAAATTGTTCAAGATTAATCAGATATTAGCATGATTAATTAGTCCTTAACTGCACCTTTTTTTTTTTTTAAATATACAACGTCTCTAATACGCTGTCACACCTCAACCATCAGGGCCTTGAAAAAGGAAGATAATGCTTTGGATCTAGATGAGGTCAGGATCTACAATTTTTTATACCAAATTAAATTTCTGGTTATTTATTTACACTTTTCTTTAAATGAAATCGGAAATATTTTTCAAAAACTGGCTTTTATTTTTATCCCTTCTGTGAGTTGACCTGATCAAAGTTAAAATAACTAAAATCTTTAAAAACAAACAAAATGGCATTGATTATGGAAATCAAAGGAGTGCAGTGGAGAAAACAAATCCTGATTTTCCCAAAATTTGACTAATTGATCAAATTGATTTATCCCCCAGCCTTGGGAATAACAGTCATATTTCAACATTGGAACTAACGAGAACAACAAATGCGGCTTTAGAACAATCCCGCATTGAATCAGAGGGGAAAAACTTCAGTGAGTGACTCATTTACGCTCCAAAAATGAAACAATGACTTTATCTGGCCAGGTGTTTACAAAGCGGCGAGGCTAAACCCCCGATGACAAACTCCCTGGAGAAGCAGGTCCTCTGTTCAACAAAAGGACATTTCCTCATGGATCTTTTTTTGCAAAGCGCCGCTGAGGACCCCCTCCGGCCCGCAGGAAGCCCAGAACAACGACGACTTCCACTCTTTGAGGCAAACAGGACGCACATGAGCCACACGGAAAAAGTGATGCTCAAACTGTGCGACCAGTCTCTATATCGTCTCTTGTAAACACGATTACACGTCCAGTTTTGATTCAACTTTACCAGTGAAGCTACCACAAATATCGACCCTTCGCAGCTACGTCACTTAATCATTCGAGGCGCTGTTCTGTCAGATCAGCATACGTTGTCAGATAGTCATACGCTTAGCTCAGACATGTATACGCTGTCATTACCATATGATTTCATTTAATCAGCAACATAGAATCATGACGTAGATCATCATACACTTTGTTATTAACAGCTGTATGGCATCCTTGATTTAGCGGTTAAGTAGGTTAATGAGTTTTACACGGGCGTGTGTTGTAGTTGACTGCAGCTGCAGCCAGACCTGCTTTAAATACACTTTGAAACCACGACAACGCATGTATATCTATCTAGTTATCATATTATGTCATATTATAAACAATTTAATGACTTATTTTCGTCATAACTTGTTGCGTATGTTGAACTGACAACTCCACTGACAGTCAGACTTCTTAATGCGCGGGCATGGTACTCACTGCATGCATGCCATCCTGACAGCGTATGTCTATCTGACAGAACAACAGAGTTCTGGACAGCGTGACGTCACAGGCAAAGGGTCAATAAAAGTATCCCTACGCAGAAACCAATAGATTCATTTGCAATTTTTTTTTCTCTTCCTGTAAAAATGTTTATATGAAAAGTAACAGGCTCAGATAAGAACACGTTTTATCATTTTCCCATGCAAAACGATAAGCTACATTTAGATTGCAGATTGTCCTGCTTATGCAACTCTGAAAGAAACTGAAAGAAACAAAATTCCTAGCTGTAGATAAATATAGTTTTCAGTGCTGCCCATTCTGCATAATTCATGTCGGCCAAAGTGATTTAAATCGTTACAAAATGAAAAATCTAAGCTCTTTTGCATTCCTTTGCAAACCATCTGCAGAAAACCATCTGCTCATCACATTAAGACATCTACACTGCTAAGGTTGGAATTTAAAGGTTAATTGAAGTCAGCTGCCGCTCTTCCAGCAAGGCGTAAAGCTGCCACTGTGGTAACAAGATATTATTTACTAACATCGGCTACAATGCCTTGCAGATTTATTCACATCGTCTGAACTTTGTCAGATTACAACCACAAACTTCCAGGCATTTTATTGGGAGTTTATGTGACCAACTAAATATGTTTGTGGAAAGAGAGGATGAATGAGTTTTTCTTTTTCAACAAATAAAAATCTGTCCAATATGTCGCCCCTGAACAAAACTCAGTGTAACCAATCAGAAGTTACTTAAATAGTAAATAGAGTCCACCTGTTGTAATTACAGTTTGTTGGACAAAAACAGGAAGAACAGAAAGATGTCAAATAAGGGAATAATTGATCGGGGAAACCAGATTTAAATAATCAGTAATTTGAAATATCATGTGATTTAATGGTTTATTTCCTGATTCATATCATCAAACTGCCAAAGATCAATGCATATGAATGAGCCTTCAAGTGTAAATCTGCTTAAATCAAGGTTGTTCAAATTGGGGCTGAGGGGCCGCTTAGGGCCCCTGAACTGATTTTATGTGGCCCTCTGACCACAATTCAAGAATAACCTAAACAGATTAGGACAAAACTATGACTTTTAAATTAAAATCTACTAACAAAAATGTCTGATGCAACACAAAATGATCATCTTTTACTTCTGTTGTCATGGTAACTAGGACCACATCGACTAAACATTGCTGTGTTAAAACTTGCCTCAATGTACAAAGTGTTTTCAAATGAAGACTTATCTAGATTTTGTTTTTATACTTGAGAATAGAATAATTATTTTTTTTAGTTGTTTTTTTTCCCATTCGAGTCCAAAATATTAAGAAATCTGGATTTATTTAACAAGGAAGATGTGCAAAAACCATGATGATCCCATTTTTACAAAAAGAAAAAAAAAATCTGTTTACTTAATTTGTTTAATTGAAATAATTCATACTTGGTAAACAAAAAGTTTGGACACTTCTGGTTTAAACAAAGGGCTAAAGCACTCAAAACTTATAATTTCAGTAAATTATAAATCAAGATATCTAGTCCATGTAGGTGGAGAGCAAACATGTAAAAGATGGTGGTCTGGTTTAAGGAGACCAGTGAAGCATGGTGGTGGCAGCATCATAATGTGGGGATGTCTTTACTTCAGCAGATACAGTGAATCTGTTCAGAAGTCACCTTATCAGTAAATAGAGTTCATCTGTGTGTAATTTAACTTCATTAAAGCTGTTTGGTGATTACTGTTGGTCTGTTATTCTGTGGGTTTTCTCCAACATCCCAATAAAATAGACAGCAAAGTGATGAAATAAAAAACGCATCACCGACTCCTCTCTCCTGTAAAAGACGAGCCGGCCTCTGACTTTAGCAAACCCTGCTAATCTACAAACCCCTGCTGCCTGTGAAAATGGTGACCAGATCAAACTGTGCTGCTTTAAAGCACAACGCCGAGGCCTGACGACAAACATATGGCGGCGCTATCAGCTCCCCTCATGGTGCGCTTATCTCACGCCGCTCTGTGACAGGCTGCGCTCCTGGAGGAGGAGAGAGAAGGGAGGATGATTACCTGCTTGGCCTCCTCCAAAGACATCTGCAGCCGGCTTATTTCCTTCTCGTACTGCTCCTTCATCTTGTCCACCTCCTGATCGTGAGCGGCCACTTCGTCCTTCAAAGCTCCTTTGAGGGCTGCCAGCTCCCTTTCTCGCCTCCTCAACAGTTCTTCCAGCTCCTCTTTGGCAATGACCACTTCCTGCATCTCCACCTTCAGCTGCATCATGTCCTGAAGCAAAGAGAGCCAAGCTGCTAACGTTATCTCAGACAAGAGTTCAGCTGCAGAGTTCAGCCAACATCCCGAAGTTCTTCTCATTAAAACCGTTTGTCTTCATTCCTAAGATCTGTGGAAGCGCAGCAGAGTCTGGAGGTTTTGTAATCAAACGACATGCGAGTCATCAATCCAATTATCAATTAGATAATAGATGTTTATAATCTAGAGCCGTGTGCATCATGTCCAACACAGCAAAAACACAAAATCCTACCAAAGAGCCAAAGATTTTTGGTTCTTTTCGGCCAGATAGGAGCTTTTTTTTTTTAAATCAATAATCCCTTAATACTGATGGAAAATTACTACTTCCACTGGCAGATTATTTCACTTAATAACAAGACATTTTTTCCATGCTACAAGTGAAATAATCTACCAATAGAAAAAGTATGCTTTCATTAATATAAACTAATATTTCTTGCTGAAAAGTTACTTATAAATTAGTTTTGTCACTAATTTATTTGCACTAGAAACTGGACCAAAAACACTTTGTAAGATTTTCTGTTTTTACAGTGAAGATACAGAGACTATTAAAACTGCCAATAAAAATAAAATAAAACATTTCAATCTCTAAATATTTTTTAAATCTTCATTAAAATAGTTTCTCACAAATAATCTTGGTCAATTTGTCCTTTTCATAAGTTGTTTAGGTGTTTTTGTACCAAACTTTTACAGATATGGGACATTTGTACCAATGGAGCCTCAATTCATGCCGTTTTGTTTCCAACCTGCTGTTAAAACTGATCATTTAATGTAATTTTCTATAATTTACTGGGAGAAAATCTACCACCAGCAGGTCACTTGTGATTATTTTAGCTTGATCACAGACGCTGTAATATAAATTGTTCGAAGGATATTACATAATTAGATTAAGCCATACATTAGCTTAAAGCAAATTAGCAATACTTATGTAAATAATTAATCATAAACACTTACAAAACTCCCACAGTGTGACATAAACTCTGTGGCAGTCAGGAAATAATCAGACCAGGGTGAAGAGTGCAAAATTAAAATCAATCACATAAAGCTGCACAGTAGCTGCACTTATAATTATATTTTTAAATTTTTGGCATTTATTGATATTGTTATTGAAAAATAGTGGAGAAACCCAGACAATACGGACAGTTTTGGTTTTTCCTAAACACCATTAACTTGAATTTCTCATGACAAAGATGGATCAAAATTCTTCTCATGATGATAAATTAATCACAATAAGCGATGCAACAAACGCCCGTCCGTTCTAGTCTACAGAGTGAGTCTGTCCTGGCAGCTAAGCCTGATAGCAACATGGCGGCTCACCGCCATGAGTGCGTCTTTCTCTCCGTCAGCGGCGGCCCTCTTGGCGCTGTCCAGCTCGTCGTGCATCTCTGACAGCTGGTCCTGCAGGTCTCTGATCTCCGTCTGGCACTGCTCCCGCTCCATCTTCACCTGGAAGAGCCTGACGAAGCACAGGACACGTCAGCTCTGGAGAACCGCTCTTCATGCACCTGTAATTCACACGCATAACTGGGAACACCTGGTGAGCCGAACGGGAGCCCTCAGAGGTTACCTGCCACCTGCCTTCATGGATCACTGGTGGTAATTAATGTGAAACACCTTTATTACAGTCCAATTGATACTGTTCCCACCACGATAACAAACCAGTAATTATCGTGATAAATATCGTTATTTTAAGACTCTTTTGAAGTATCGATACTTAGGCACAATGAGCAATAAATTAATTCATCGCATGATAAATTAAACAATAATTTCCTGATATCTGCATGATTTATCGTTTTTCTCTTTTCTGGTGCTTTAGTCGTAGCCAGATAATTTTGTCTACAAAGTCTATACATTTTATTTGTTGTTTTCTTTATTTATTTTGGATATTTAAAATGTTTTCCAGCTCCAGTGTTAAATATTCATTAGAATTTAACGTTTATTAATCTTTAATAATGCATTTTTGCATTATTAAGTCATTACCATTATATTACTTGCAAATGGTCTCAAAACAACAATATTATTATTTATCGCAATAACTTCTGGGACAATTCATGGTCCAGCAAAATTTGTTATTGTGACAGGCCTATAATAATGGCATAATAATGACCGTTAATAAAAACTGATAAACTTTAAATCTGTAAAGATCACATCACACTGGAACTGGAAGAAATTATGAATATTCAGAATAAAATAAAATACGACAACCAAAAAACAAGAAATAAACCTGAGAAAAACCCTGACTTACTTGGAGGTAAGTGGGAGTTACCCCCAAGTAAAGTCAAGAAAAAATAATTAATTATGAACTCTCAAAATAAAAATTCCCTTTAAAAAAGTATTAATCATCAGAATCCATCTTTCTGCACCAGGCTTAATTGTTGCATAAATTTAACCACATACTTTATTTCCACTAAAATATGAATCAGCTTGAACATTAAAACCAGCAGTTTCACCAGAACGCCCAAAGTCTAGAAAGCAACAAAAGCACCTCAACCAACTTCCCAACGCAAATCGTCGCACTCTGTGCTAAAACAAAGAAAACATTATCTATAGGTTGCTTAACTACTGGCACATTTTAAAAGTTTAAACGTTTAGCAGAAGTAAATCACTTGCACTGACAAGAAAAGATAAACGAGAAGGTTAATGATTTGCGCAGCGCTCACTCTTCCACTGAGGAGTTGAGCTCAGCCTCGGTTTTAGCCAGTTTCTCCTTCAGCTGCCTGCACTCGTCCAGACTCTGCTGCAGCGCCTGCTGCAGCTCCTTCAGGCCCGCCGCCGCCCGCCGGTCCGCCTGACTCTTCTGCTGCCAACAACACAATGCAGGTGTTCATTTAGTTATTGTTTGCTGATAGAAATAGTATTTCCATTAAACTGATCTGAGCACATTTTTACTCGTATTTTTGGCTGCTTCCATTTACATTTCTTATCAAATATATACATTTTTTTTATTAATATAAACAACTTGTTTTTCTTGTCTGCTTGATTCTTTTTAATAAACACAAAGTAAAATGGAAACACTTTTCTCTTTAAAGTATAAAATATATGTACAAAGTGCAACCTAAGAAGATTAATTAAAATTAAACCAATATTATTTATGCTTTTACAAGGACAAATGCCTGACTATATTATGGTAAATATGACGATACTGAAGTGAGGGGCCTTAGTTTAGTTAAAATTAAACTCCAAATGAAAAATAATGTATTTATCCCTTTACCTGACATATAACAATGGAGACTTTATTGTTATTCATATCATTCATGAGTTTTTCTGGTTTAAATTTGATTTTATTGACACACTCAGAGTTAATTAATAATTAATGCAGGTTAAAAATTTTACTGTAACGATCTATCCAGAGAAAAATGCTGAAAATAAAACTGATGTAATATGCAAATGATTTAAACACAAGGTTAAGGAAAAATAAAAAACAAATGCGTGTCAACTAAAATCAAAATACAGATTTTTTTATCTTTTATAAAGCTGACCTTGCTTGACAGAAAATTAAAATCCAACTAACTGCTTCACTGCTGTTTTGCTTTTTTCCAGAAAAATTAGCTTTTTGTATTAAGTTTGACACTTTAGATCTAAACAAAGGCCTTGAAACAAATCCTTAAATTGTTATCCCTTAAAGCTCTTCAGAGAGCAAAGCCATGTTTAAAGGATATTCCAGAACAACTAGTTCAGCATTAAAGGGATATGTCAGCATAAACAGGCATCAGCATTACAGCTGCAGTTGCCATCATGTTACCTTTATTTGTTCCTCCAGCTGTCTCTTCAGCTCAAGAATCTCTTTTTCCAGTTCAGCGTTTTGCTCCTGCAGAGCTTTGGTCTGTGCAGCCAGGTCCACCGACTGCGAGAGCAAATCAGATATTTATCCCTTACACACAGTTATTTATTCATTTCAAATAGACAAAAAAAATAAAACTAATCATCATGCAGTTTTACAGTATTTGCTCAAAAAGGAGCAGGTTTATATTTGTGTGTATTTTGGAGAGTGAGACAAAACTATTATTAAGTTTGCAAAAAGATGTCTGCCTTTAAGCCACGATAAAGAACACTGCAGCTGTGTGTAAAAACACCCACAATGCAACAGGAGACTCACTTTGCTGTCGCCTTGTGCGCCGGCTGTGGCCCTGGACTTCAGCGTCTGTATCTTCTCAAAAACCAAGTTCACCTTCTTATTCGTCACGTCGTCATTATCGTTGCTTCTGCGTGAGGAAAAAGGTGAAACGTTTGAATGAATGAAAACATTTCTGTGTGTTTTTGAGGTGAATCACGACTGCAGGCTGTTTGGGGAACAAAGCAGTTCCGTCCCGACTTAGCAGGAGTCAGGAAGGTTTTATGATGCTCCGATGTGTCACTTCACAGAACAAACAGCTTCATTACGACACTAAAACATAAATATCTCTCTTTTTTTGTTCAATGTGGGAACTGAAACTGCTAATAATTTCCCTAATAGTGTAAACAACATATGTAGATTAGCTTTCCTCAGTATCAGCTTCCCTTCAGGTAAAAACTGATGAAAGATAAAGTTTAAAGATTTTGTAGAGTTTTGCCACGAAAAAACAAAAATGTGGGAGTTTTCTTGACTCCGAGGAACATTTAATCATCCAGCTTTTGGCTCAGCAAAACCAAAGTTTCGTAACTCCAACCGACAGCAACAATCAATCTTTTTGTTATTAAAATGTGAAAGAGAAAACCCAAATCCCCCATCACCATCCTCTGCTCTCTGCTCTGACAGATGATTTTCATTAGAGCGCTATAACCCCTGTTGGTGGGTGTTTGTCTTCGGAGCCTGGGGAATGTAGCTCAGTTTCAGCGCCTGAACTTACATCTGTGTTTCCTTTCCTTCCCTTTGTCCTGCGACTGCTGACCTGCGCTCCGACACACCCAAGCAGTTTCCTGAGCTTTCTGCAATATTCAAAGCCTGCAGCGAATGGAGGAACTGTATTGCACAGAAATGCAACAAGTCTTTCCAAAAGCTATTTTACTGTACAAATGTCAGAGTCAGGTTAAAATACTCCACATGTTTGTGATTTTTGATAGAAAACTCAAGACTGGCTTCTTGGTTGTGTCAGAAATGTTATAATTCAATTTCCTCTGGCTGCCTTTGGGCCGTCAGTCAAGCATGCGTCAAACAAAGAACAAAAGCTGCAAGGGCAGCAGGGAATGCTGAGAAAAGTTTCTCTTGTTTTTTTTTTTTTTCCTTTTTCAGGCGCCGGGGAAAAAATTATTTGGATTTCAACACAGATAGGATCAGCTGGTTAGATATTCATTAAACAGCACACGCTAGCATTGTTGACATGCCAGACTAACATTCCCGTCTTGTACTCCCTTCTCCGCAATGTTGCTGTGTCCACTTCAGTTTTGTGCTTCAGTAAAAACTATTTTTTGATTCTCAACTTCACTATTCCAGTCAATACTTGATCAAAAAGTAACAAATGTTTTCATAAAGTAATAAAGTTCACGACTAAACTAACACATAAAAGCAACATTTATTCCTACTGTGGCAAAAATAATGTTGCACATTGGTTATTGCAGCTGTTATATTGTTTAACTTTCTACTGATAAGTGCTATTGTGATTCTGACATATTAAATTTTGGAGTAAGCACTTATTCTTGTCTACCAAGCAGATGCTAGCAGATTAGCAGGCCCAGCTAGCTGTAGCCACCGCTAAGCACAGCTTAGCTAGTGCAGTTTTAAAATAGTGTTATTTAACCCTATCATCTGAATGGAAATATTACTTGTCTTTCAAAGCAGCAGTAAAACCAGCTGCCCAAATGTGTTGGAGTTTCGCTTGGTTGCTAGGTAACGGGGCTGGGCTTTGCTGGGGGTTGCTAGGTAACAGCGCAGTGCCCCTGGAATGTGACTTAATCTGGAAGTTTGTGAAACAGCTTGATTTCAAGATGCCAAAAAACATTAACTTAAAGCCCTGAGGCGGTTTTTAGAAGCAGATGAGATCCAAGAGAACGTATAAAAATGTGTGAAGTGTTTGTTTTGTATAATAGGTCCCATTCAAGCATTTTATTAAAGAGAAATCTGTGCCAGATGATGATTTGCATCTAAACAAATCCTTCAATTCATAATGATCACAATGGGAGAGAGAAATTAGCATATTCACACTATAACTACTTACCAATCATTCAAAATATGTTGGTTACATCAGGTGACTTTTTATGAACATAAATGCTAAAAGTTAAGTCTAGTAAACTCACCCTTCTTTGAGGTAGCTGAACAAAATCTGTTTGGCTGTCTCCTCGTGTGTTTGTTGTGAAAGCTCCTGCTGACCTTTCAGGAGATCAGGCGTGGCCTGGATGTGGAGGGAAAGACAAGAGCAGCTTAATGAAACCCATGAGGTCAGAGTTAAATAAGTTAAACCACATGTGTGTTATTATAGGAGCGGCATATTAGGGCCATTGCAGGAAGGGATGAGTACATTCTTACCAAATTTCACCAAATAATCTCAAGTAGAAACATGGAAATGTAGTTTGAAAAGTTGAAAATTTGCTAGGAAAAAAAACTGAAATATTGAGCTTAATCTCTGAAATTTTTGCGAAAAAAAAACAACTTTGAAATTTTTCAGTTTCAAAAGTCAACATTTTTTGACTTTTGGGAATTTTCAGAGTTTGGAAAGTCGAAAATATTTTATTTGAAACTCAAAAAATTTCTTTTTTTTTTTGGATTTTTTAGGTTTTTTTTTAGCAAATTTTCAACTTTTCAAACTCAGAATTTTCTGGGTTCTTTTCTATAAAATTTCTGAGATTTTTTGGCAGAAATTTAGAATTAAAATTTCTCATCCTAATGTGCCGTTACATGTAGGGTTGTGGAGTTTCACCTGGACGTCTGCCCCGGTGCTGGTCTTGCTGTCAGCGGTGGGCGGGAGTTTGGACAGGGACGTTGTTGAGACTTTTCTGACAGAAGGAGTTTCTTCACTGCTCTTGAAGGGCGGTATGGCGGGGCGTGACTGCAGCTTTGTGCAACCCCGTAGGGAGCCAATGTATTTGGAGACTGAGCTCTGGGGGGATCCTGGGGCACTAGTGGCCTGGGATGAAGGCCCGTCCACAGCCGTAGACCAGGGGTCCTGACCGCTCGCCGTCCTCTGCAGCCGCAGCTGCGACGGCCGTAGGACGTGCTCCTTTGACGTGCCTCGGGATGGACCGAACTCGTCCATGAAGCTGGAGTCAGACCTCGACCCAAAGGCGCTGTCCGCGCTGCGCGACCGCTTCCTGTCCTCCGGGTTGATCCTGTTTCTGCGCCCCGCCCTGCCCCTTCGCTGATTTCCGCCATCTTTGCCATCAAACTTATCAATTAGCTCATCAACGGCAGGGATGGACCCTGTGTCTATGTCTCTGCCTGAACCGGGCTGGAAGGGGATGTAGCGGCGATTCTCGTGGCGGTTTATGGCGTCCGTGTAAAGAGCCTCCATCTGCTCGTCTATCAGCGACTTACTGGTGGACGATATGGAGGAGTGGCGGGACCGGGAGGAGGACTGAACGGGCTCGCCGGAGTCGGTCCGGCGTAGGGGAAGGACGTCAGGGTCGTGGTGGGTGCGCTCCAGACTGGAGTTGGCGCTACGAGTGGAAGTAGGAGACGCTTTCCTCTGGTCGCTTGGTGGACTGGACACAGGGGGCGGCTGAGGGTGCGCTGCCGGTACTGGGGGAGTTTTAGAGGTCGGCTTGGGCTGAGATGGATTCAGACTGGTGAGGTATGGTTTAATCTGAGGCTGAGCCGGCTGGATCGGCTGGGATGGCTGGGCCGGTGCTTTGCTTTGATGCTGAGGCACCTGGGCTGGAGGTAATGACGGAGACTTCGTTTTGGGGGTGTTGAGGTCCGTTTGAGGAGGCTGCCTGTTCTCCTGCTGTGTGCGGTCAAGGAGACGATCAAGGCTTGATGACCTGAAACGGGAGGGTTTCAGGTCTTTTTGTACTTCAGATTTGGGATAGGGGTTCTGGTATTCTATCCTGGTGTCGGCTTGAGGCTCAGGCCTGGACGGGAGGCTGTGGAAGCCTTTGAGGTTTAGGGAGTTGGTCCGGGGATCGTAGGGCTGCAGGAGCTCGGGGTGCCTCTGAAAGTTCAGAAGCGTGGACGGTTTCTTTGCCTGAGGTTCAGGAAGCCCATTCTGAGGCCCGGAGTTATGCCTTGTCCTGTACTCCATGAAGGGGTCGCTGGATCCAGCTTCCTTATTCCTTCTGAAATCATACTCCTGGTAATTCTCAATAAAAGAGCCTTCTGTGTCCGGGTAGCCGTTGCTGTCAGGGTGGTGACCGCTGTCCTGGTTGTTCAGCACCACGTAGGGGTGTCCATCTATACCCTGGACACGAATACTGAGGCCATAAGAGCCAGCTCCATTACTACTGGCCCTGGAATGACGGGATGGCTGCGTGTATCCGCGCTGCGACCCGCTGTTAGGAATGCCAGTCGCTCTGTAGGACTCCATCAGGAATGTAGAAGGAAAATAAATCCCTCTCCCTGGATCAGGTGGCCCACCTATGAGAGCAAAGAATCAGACCGGCTGGATTAGTCAGAGATCAGCCTGCATAATTCAAACACCTTATCTCTTCCACTTTCATTCTCTTGCATTGTTTTGCATTCTTAGATGTTTGTTTTTCCATCTTCAAGGAGACGTTTTCGGTGAGACTTTCCAGTTAAGGTTAAATGATTCAGGAGACAAAAATCTCCCTCTGTTGCAGGTAAACCTCTCTGAACCCACAACCGCCCTGAAGACGTGACGCAGGTCAGTTACACACAACAATTATTACCACACACCTGCGTGTTATAATAAAAACTGATCCGTGTCTGAGAAATAACACTTAAAAATGAGTCAGCTATGTTAGAGTATAAGCCCAGATTTCTACAGCACTGAGGGCGTTTGTGTGCACACCCCTGTTGAAATGTTTCTGAGACTATATGAAACTGTTTCAAAAGTTTCTAAATCTTTATCTGACTTTGATGAAGCATCTGATTTAGTTTCAGCATTCAGTCTTCTTCAGTTCACACCTCTCAGTACTGAAATACCTCAAATTACGGATGGGAATTTATCGTATCGTTTATCGTGATACATTTCTTATCATGGTAAGATTTTAGTTCATCGTTGTCACAATAATAATAATAATAATAATCCTGATGTTTAAGAAAACTGTCGGTATTAACAGGATTGTTATTTTTATTATTTATCTCCAATGTCTGTTCGACAACAGTTTCCAGAGCAAATATCATGGTATACTTGAAATAAGACAAAATTAACTTATTCATAAGTTTCAAGATATAGAAGCTTGTTTTAAGTCAGTAATTATTTACTATTGATGAAAAAGTTTCTTTTATTTTACTTATAACATGGGAAATTGTCTTGTTATGAGTGAAATAATCTGGATCTCATGGAGTCCAAGCACATCTCAAAAGAAACAAAAGAAATGACAGTTTTGAACTGGAGAGTCCAGATCTCCAAGTTTGTCAGAAAATGTGTAGAATCACCTAAAGAGGGTTGTGGACAAAACATTTTCCCACAATCTGATAGATTTGGAGAATATTGAAAATACAAGAAGTGGATGGGATGCTGATCAACTTCCACCACAGAAAGTTGAATCTCAGTTACTGAAGTCAGGATTTAGTTGCTTCCTGGTAATTATGGATGATTATTGTTGTGCATTTTTCTCCTTTTTTCTGACTCACGCATTTGTGAATGGTTATGTAATTTTCTGAAAGCTGTGGCTTCAACCAAAATATGCAAAGAGACAGAGGTCAGGAAAACTGCACCTTATTTATCGGTGTATTTTTTAAAGACATTATGGTGAAATTAAAGACATTATGGTGAAATTAAATAAAACAAAGCATTTATTTTATGGGTGTGCAAACTGCACCTTTATCTTTGTCTTCCACAAACTTGTTTTTCAGGTCAAAATGTGACTTTACATTTTGAAATGATTCATCATAATCCCTGTTTTTAAGTCTTTCAAGCTGGAATCAAACTCAACTTTTGGACTGCAAAACGACTTTTCTCCCCACTGCACCACAAACGTCCATTTTACACACTTTAAGGAGCCAAAGTAGAAAAGTAAAATAGTGGTGCAAGGAAACAAAAACAGCAAAAAAATGTTGAAAGCTCAACATTCAAAATTAACACTTGTTTCCTGACAGATTTGCAGTCAGATGGTGGAGGGGGAAAAAGCAGCTCAGCTGGCAACAAAAATACTACTGTTTACAAATATCAAAGTAAGCAGCTCAAGCTTACTTTCCCTGGGAAACCATTAGAGGCACCATGTGTTTCAGCAGACATTGGGGCTTGAGCAGATTCCTGTTTGCCCTGCTGTCAGCGGCCCGTTCTACCTGATGTTACAATGTGAGGACAGAACGAGATGAGCCCAGAGGAAGGACGCTGATAAGGCCGAGAACAAAGGCCAAGGCAGGATATGGAGCATCAGCAGGAGATAAATCAGGACAAAACAACTCGGAAGTGATGCAGTAGAAGAAGCAGGCTTATGGAGGAGGAGGACGGCCGGACAAAATGTGCTCTAAATACCGATCTGAGCTGGAAACACTGCAAAAATACAAAACGCTACCAAGTACTGATGGTCTAATTTCTAGTGCAAATGTCTTGATACACTTTAAATAAAACAAATTTGACAAATTTGACTTGCAAGTAACTTTCAAGGAAGATACAAGAATTTGTTTTAAGTTAATAATTACTTAATTCCTTCAAACATACCATTTCTACTATCACAATTAAGGAATTACTTAGTTAAAACAAGCTCCTATATCCTGCAGGAAAGTTTCTTTTAAGATGGTTTTGTCTTATTTCATCTTACTAGGGATGGACAATATGGCTGAAAAAAATATATCATGATATAACGGCTTCATATCGATAATTATTGATTAGTTTTTGTGCTTAAAATATCTTTGATGGTGCCAAACTGGTGGCGTGACCTTTTCACTGCACAATGTTTTTTATTTTTAAGCAGCTATGAGGCTCAGTGGTGAAACTTTAAACTGCTGCTGCCAAGAAACTCAACAGGGCGTTGCTAGGCAACATAAGAGTGAGTGAGTGAGTTAGTTGCTAGGCAACCAAAAAGTGAGCGAGTGAGTTAATTCCACCAAGTTTTCTTAGCTTAGAAGTTGAGCGCCTATACTGCAAAAACACAAAGATTACAGAATATTTTTGGTCAAGTTGTTAGTATAAATATGTCAGTATACTTTAAATAAGAAAAAAACTAAAAAAAACTAACTTTTCAGCAAGAAATAAAAGCTCCTTTAAGTCAATAATTCCTCAATATTGATGAAAGAGCGATTATTTAGTAATAGCTAACACATTTTTATCAATATTAATAAATTATTGGCATAAAACAAGCTTTTATTTCTTGCTTAAGAGTTACTTATAAGTTAGTTTTGTCTTATTTAAAGTGTACTAAGATATTTGTACCAGAAACTAGACCAAAAATACTTGGTAAGGTTTTGTGTTTTTGTGACGTGAAGTCTTTCCTCTGCCTATATCCCCCATAATGCAGTGCAATTCTGGATCAGAGTTCAGTAATATGCCATCAGACGTGTTATCCATCGATATATTGTTATTGATGTATTGTCCAACCTTAGTAAGATATTTGTACTAGAAACTAGACCAGAAATCCTTGAGTCTGTGTTTTCGCAGTAATATAAATGGACATGAGTTGTTTTGTTTAATCAAATGTCAAATGAGTCCCGTCTCCTCCATCAACCAAATCATTTCAGCACAGTCATGTTATCTGGCAGAGCGCTTCCAATAAAGAAAGATGTTGAATGTGAAGCCGGAAGCTGGAAGGACACCACAACCCTGCTGCTTCGTGAGATAGATTCCTTTATAAGAGGCACACCCACTGAAAATAAGACCGCTTCATGTTTTTCATTCCAGGCTGACATTCAGCTCATAAAGCTGTAAATTTTCTTCTGTTAGCAGCCATAAAACACGCAACACAACCAAGATTCATTTTCATTACATCTCCATAAGCCAGTGAGTGACTTTAGCTTCACTTAGCTGGAAAATTTCTGCGTCAAACACTTTAGAAAAAACAGGAGCGAGGAGAAAGAAAAAGGTGTCCTGAGCAGGACAGCAGTCAAGGACAGATTAAGGCGACACAAAGGAGCCGTTCATGTTTGCTGTTACCACTGCTTGATACGCAAAGGTTCAGCTAAATGTGCAAGACATTTCCCTCTCGTTGTGTTTGTCCTCCAGAAGAAGAAACATCACTGAGTCACGGCGGTGCTGCCTTCACTGACCTGCACTCTACAGACGAAACCGTAACCTGAACTTTTCCACATTTTGACACATAAAAACCACTAAATTATTTAAATCATTAGGATTTTATGTGAAATAAGTGTGACATGAATATGTATTTTGGTCCCTTTACTCAAATACCCTTTAATAAAATCCTGTGCAACCAACTCAGATATGGAGTTGGGTAGGAACTGAGTAACTTTTAGGAGTATTTTTACTACTATGTACTTTTTGTGTTTACTTGAGTAATTTAATTATGAAGTGTTACTTTTACTTGAGTAATATTTCTGGATACTTGACCCACTGAGAGTAACCGCACTGAATGAAGAACAAGTTCATTTTAACTAAAAATAAAAAATAAATCACCAGACACAAAACTGTGGCTCTTGTTAGTTTCATAAGATCTATATTAAAATAAACTGATTTGGAAAAATGTTTCTTTTCCTTGATTTTGTTAATATCTATATTAATTATGTTCATTTTGATCTTTAAAATACAAACATTTCTATATATTTTGTTGTGTCTGATTATGTAATTTTTAAATATTAAATGATTGATGTTTTGAGCAGTTTTTTTTTACCAAAATACTTTTTACTCTTATTTGAGTAATTTCTTCTTCTACTTTTTACTTTTACTACAGTAAAAATAAGTTGAAGTACTGCTGCTTTTACTTGAGTGAATATTTGTGTACTGTGCCCTCATTTTTGTGCTTTTTCACTAAATATGTTGTTATACTGCAAAGGTGAGAGTCGAAGTTATGAAGGAGAAAACTAAAACTAAAAGAGGAAGAAACGTCGCTCATGAAGTGACGGAAAAACCTTTTGAAAAAACAAACATTGCTTTTTTAAAGTGTAAACCAGGCTCCTCTGATGGGCTGCAGCTCATTAACTCAGTGGCAAACATAGTCATGCAGAGTATCTGCATTTGTTTTATATTTCAGCACAAAAAATATCCAGTTGTATGGATTATTGCAGTCAGACCAAAACAAACATCAAACCAGAGCTACGCTGAGATGGTTAGAATCAAGTCCAGAATGGTCTAGTCAAAGGCCAGGCCTTAATCCAGTTGCCTTTTAAGGTTTGAAAATTTATGTCCACAAATTTTCAATCTCAAGAGACTTTTCCAAATGACTTGAAGCTGCGTTGAATAATAGCGAAACTTTTAGATTTTGTTCAAATCTGGAAGGTTTTAAAACTGAACAATCATTTTCCTTCAACCTCAGATTTCTGCTCTACTTTTTGTTGGTCTGTATTAAAGTTAAAGTACGTGGAAAGTGCATGAAGACCTTTGCAGGCTCTGGTATGTCTGCAAATATCTTAATTTATTCCTGCTTTTTGGGTTGAGCGGTTTCACCTTTGCACCTCTGTGGAGACAAAATGATAATCCAGCCTCCTTAAAGTGATGAATGGAAAGAGAAAAAGTCATCTTGACCAAAACACAACAAGGAAACAGAACACACCAAACGGGATACTCAACATTTCACACCCCATGTTTTTCTAGTATCTTCTGAAACTCAAAGTGATTTCCACCCTAAAGGTCACCGCGGATCAGAGCGGAGGGAGAAAAAGTGAAGCAACGCCAAGATTTACACTGTGGGAAAATACGGAAAAGTTACGTAACGTGAATCAGAGCGTCAGGTTGTGTGGGTACAGCAGCAACAGTAAACACTACTTAAAAAAAAATCCCAACACAATAGCTGCAGACCCGAGCCTTATTTAACTGGGAGTCTCGCTGCAGGCTACTGGTTTCAGTGGGAACACGCTGGACTGGTTTGGAGGAGTTTAGATGCTCGGAGCAACAGGTGGAGAAAGTTCCGCTTCATCACTTTTCTCCAGCCTGCAGCAGGTTAATAATCTGTCATAATCCGAGTTAAAAGTTAATTTTCTGCCCCTCTCGCTGCGACGCTGCTACTCACCAGGGTCGAGTCTGTGTCTGGATCCTCCTTTCCGCAGGTTAGGAGCGTTTGTCCGGAGTTTTCCCTCTAAGGAAGAAACTCTTGTCGCACTTTGCAAACTTATTTGCTCCGGTAAAGTCTGCTAAGTGTGAGGGAGAAGGACGTCCCGCCCGTCCGCCTGCCCGACCCTCCGGGAGGAGTCGGCCGCTCCGCCCCCAGAGAGGAGCGGAGAAAACCCGCCCACCCACTCAGGAACACCGCGGACGGTCCTGGAACAGGTTTCCACGCCACGGACCTGGAAAGACCTGCAGGAAGTGAGGGTGACTCTGTTTGGACCGGGTCAACTTTCCACACGCCCTGAAACCAGAACAATTCACCACCGGCTGGATAATGGACAAAAATCAGACAGAAAAAAATAAATGTAATTAATTTAAAATAGCATCTAAAAGTACCGTTTTCATCTAAAAATAACATTTACATGCAAGTTTTGCTATTTATTTTTATTATTAAATAGTAACATATGACATATATTTACTTTATAAATCTCGTTACAACATAATTTTGTAGAAACTGAAACTTTTTCCTCTTGTTTGAATATTATTTATTTTCTAAATATATACGTTTATTAACTATTTTATGAGGATTACACACAATTGTGATCGCATAAAACTCCGAATTACTTATTAGCACTTTGCATAAATGTAATTTATAATGCATGTCTTTAAAAACCTACAGCGTCATCTAGTGGGCAGAAGAAGAAGAAGAAGAAGAAGAAGAAGAAGAAGAAGAAGAAGAAGAAGAAGAAGAAGAAGAAGAAGAAGAAGAATCATTCTGATTAATATTTATTTGATTTTTTCATAACTTTATTCATTAAATGAGATAAATATAGATTTTACTCTCCCCAACGTTAGATTTTTATGTTTTACATCTCAGGATTATGGAGAAAATCACATTTAACATCCAATATTTAACATGCTGCTTGCAGAAATGATCTAATACACCTATTATTTATTATTTACTTTTATTTTGGACATTATAGTTTGTTCTATTACTGAGCGCTGAGACGCTATTTGTATTAATAATGGGAAACACATTCTACCTCATAAACCTGCATCATATTTTTATTTAAACCATTAAATATTTATACTGCCAATCAAAACTATAAAATTTCATAATAGCAAAATTCTCTGGCTTTTGTTTAGATTTCAAGTGTTTATGAAACAAGTATTTATTAAACCAGAATTATATGTTTTGTTTTTTAATCAACCAACTCAAATTTACATAATTTGAATGGTAAACAATCTTTAAAATTCATGTTACTGTAGATTAAGACAGAAAAATGTTAATCCTGATGAGGTTTGATCAAATCATAACCAGGTTTTCTGATTAAATTAAACAATATTACACAAAATAGAAATGAAAAGCAAAAAGGGAAATCCAAAACCAAAGTAATAAAAAGTTATTTTTGATTTCATACAGAGAAACTTTTGTATGGAGGACCAAAACTGACAATAATCAAAAGTAAAATTATTTTAATTATGTCAGTTTTGGTCTAATACTAAAATTTTGCTTGTAATTTCAGAGACATGATGTCTGTAGTTTAAAGAATAAAAGAACAAAGTTCATTTCACTCATCAATAGAGAGTAAAACCAGAGAACCTGATCATTTTAAGTGTCTCTTCATCCTTTTACTGCTTGACTCGTAGTAAAGATCTGCGGCCCAGCCGGCTCTTTTCCTCGTATTGTTGTTTATATTTGCAGCGACACAGTATTTACTCCTCCTAACCTCTGGCTCTGCAGCAGTGGGACACAATAGGATCTCTGTTCTGCGCCACAGCTGGGCTTTCTGAGCATGCTCAGTGCGTCACCCGGTCCGGTTCTGATTACAGAATGAAGGTTCAGAAAATGACCCTGCTTTCAAAATGATGTCAGAAAATTAAACTTTGCTCACAACTGACCCATTTCAAGGTCGATTATAAAATATGTTTTATCTGTGGCAAACTGAGGGGACATGATCAGTGCCTGTTCATCTGTTTATGTCTCTTTTTTCAGGCAGATAAATTACACTTGAATGTGTTCACTGCAGTTAAAATAACACTTTGATTTTGCTTTGTGGTAAATAAAAACATTCAAAAGCATAATCATTCCTGTTTATTATTTTGATTTAACTCTGCTATTCAGTCTCTGTGATTAAGCTAAACACAATAAAAATGTTCATTATCTGCAGAATTGTTCCTTAAAATGGCAGAGCAATCTTTATTTATTAAATAAAATATACACATACAGGCTCACTTAATGATATTCTAGACCAGGGGTGTCAAACTCATTTTCGTTTTGGGCCAAATCGAGCTCTTAAAGGGCCAGAATGTATTGAGAAAACCTGTTCACAAACTGTTAAGATATCGATAAATTCTTAAAATTAGATATTATTGAACATATTTCAGTCAGGATTTTGTGTTACTTTTTGTGTTTTACTTTTCTGTGTGTTTGTGGTACTAATTTGGAAATATTTGCAATATTTGAGCTTATTTGTGATGTCAGTTAAGGCTGAGGCATATGGCTCTCCATAGAGGCAGCTGTTTAGGACAAGTAAGAAAGTTTTTGACAATTTTTGAGAAAAATCTGCAATAAACTCCAAATTATTAGTGAAGAAAAGTGCAGGGATTTGTTGATTTTGAATGAATTTCCACAATAATTCTCAAGAAACTGGAGGGACTGATTGATATAATTTGGAAGCAAACAGATAAAAACTGGCCTCGTGTTCTAGACCAAAACAAGTACTTTTACTTTTAAGTACTTACTTTTTGTCTGTTTATTTGTAAATTTTACTTACATACAGTATTTTAGTAATTTTAGTAATTTCTCCAATACTAACTGTTCCAGTATTAAATGCTGTCCTGGCGGCAGCCTACAGGGGGCAGTAGAGGGAGGATTACAGTCAGATGTTTGCTGAAGTTTTCATAAAATACAAAGAAGGTATAAACCTATCTGATTTAAAAAAGAAAAAGAAGTAGAATAAACTGGTGAAAAGGTTTCATAACTATCCCAAAGACACAAGATAATTTCTGAAACACAACGGACAGTGTTTTACAGGAACTGACATTGTAAAAACACAAAATCTTACAAGCAAATTATTATATAACACAGGAACAATGTCTGTTAAAGGGGAAATAATCAGGCAGTAATTTTTAAGATCAATATTCAAGAATTATTGACATAAAAACAAGCTAATATGTGTAGCTGAAAAATTACTTTTACGTGGTTTTACTACCAGTGATGCAAGACACTGCAAAAACACAACATCTCACCAAGTATTTTTGGTCTAATTTATCATTTTAAGGATGTTGATAAATGTTTCAAGAGGTCATCAAAGGTCAACCAGCACCAAATGACACCAAAACGAATGGTGTCAAACGACTGTGGTACAAAAACATTAGCACCAAAATAGAACAATTAATTTATATCAATTTAGTTTGATTTTATTAATCTAGTGGGGATGGAGA